>NC_057814.1:156003632-156252547 GCF_018294505.1 Triticum aestivum
TAAGTCCCGAATTGCTCATATTATGTGGCTCTGTTCATCACATCATATCTCCTTGCATACTACTCCGTTTCATGAATGTGATATATCAAAATGTTAAACAGGAGATACTCTCCATTTTGTTCCATTGTGCCATGTTCATTTGAGTTCATCTTGATGCCTAAATCATCGTTGCAAGAGTGCTATATGCTGTTTACTGCTGTTACTTATCAGAACTTGATGTTTGGTCATTTTTGCTGCATTTGATGTGTGCATCTTTTGGGCATGAGCTCTACATGTGTTTTGATCTATGCCATGCCATCTTTACAGGGGTGTATGCCATGTAGTTTTTTGATCTACGTGGTGACTAGCACAAGCATGCAAACTAGGCTTCGTGATGTTTCTATTTTCAGGGACTTAGGATTTTGCTAAGTCTTTTTCTGCTGTTATTTTGATGCCATGTATCCATGTGGCTACAGTGAGATCCATGCTTCTTTTGAGTATGTTCAGTAAGGATGTTTTGGACATATAGTTGTGCCCTAGCCATCCATGCCCCTGTTTGCAATTATGGAGTGCCCTAGCATGTCTCAATCTTGCTCTACTTTTGCTATAAAATGCTCCTGGCAGAATGTTAACATGCTATTCAATTTTGCCAAGGTTGTTGTAGTTGATCCATACATGCTATGAACTTGCTCTTGCCATGGATAGATTCATGAACACGTCTTATTGCTGTTGGTATGCTTGTTTTGTCATGCATTGCCTTGTGATGAGTGAATCGAGCTCACAAAGATGCCTTCATAATTCTGTTAATGCCATGCTCTGTTTTCTGCCAAGTCTGAAACCTGTTAACGAAACTTGCTATGTTTACATGGGTTCTGTTGAGGATATAGACCTTAGAGTCACCCGCCAGGAGGGGCCGGGTTACTCGTACGGTTGTTGCCAGAAGCCCGGAGCCAAGTTTCAAGACGATGGGCCAGAGATGGGCTGAGACCCGGATATGGCTTAAGGCCCGTAGTTATAATCATTATTATAGTAGAACTTGTAGCGTAAGGCAAGTATAGTTTAGAGTCCTAGCCGGATACTCTTATAAGCCGGCCAGGACTCTAAGGGCTGCTGGGCGTCAGCCTCCCTATATAAAGGGACGACCCGGCAGCGGTTTAGGGACAACAATCTGATCGAGAGCCGGGCATAGCAGTTTAGCTCCCTGGTGATCGTAACCCTAATCAATACCACCTCAAACTGGACGTAGGCTTTTACCTTCACCGTAAGGGGCCGAACCAGTATAAACCCTCGTGTTCCTTGTCCCGCATTAACCCCTTCAAGCTTCCTAGCTGCGATGGCTCCACGACTAAGTCCTAGCTCGAGGACATCTGCCGTGACAATTCCACGACAGTTGGCGCCCACCGTGGGGCCAGCGCACGGTGGATTTGAGTTCTTGAAGGGCAGCTTCGAAGGCTCAAGGAATACGCTGTGGGCCGGATGAGCAAGAGTCGTCGCGGGAAGCTCTACATCGACGATGCAAACTGGGGCCCCGACGCCGGCTCAATTGAGTACGGGTACCGGGTCCCCTTCGGCGGAATTCACGGTTTCATTGGCAAGATTGGTGAGCCGGGCCCCGAGCCGGGTCTCTGCGCTGATCTCATCGAGATGGCTCAGCTTGCGCGACCCGCCCGGGCCCGCCCTGCCTTAAGGCATGCTTTTGTGGGGTGTATCCATGGAGGACTCTCCGATCGATCTGGATCCGGTGATGAGACGGCCGCCGGCTCTGACGGCGAGTCGGCCACCGATGAATCAAACTCGTTGTACGAACTTCTAGATGGCAGGCTCATGGGTTGTTCCGACGGCGACAGTATTCCGGACCCTTTTGAGCCGCCAAGTCAGGTTGGAGTTTTTATGGCTGGTGCGCAGCCTGTTCAGAACCCCACTGCCGGATCGGGAAACCCGGTGCCGTCTCCGGCTCAGGTGCTGATGGATCTCACGGAAAAGATGACGGCCCTGTTAACCACCGCGGTTGACCCGGTGAATCAAGCTCAGCATGACGCGGAGGTGGCACAGTTAAAATTGGATTTGATAAAAGCTAAAGAGGATCTTGCAGCGGAAGGGATCAGGCTGGCTGCGGAGCGGGCGGCTCTCGACGCCCGGACTCAGCTGATTCAGGCACAGTCCTTCCAACTTACGATGGATCAGAACGCGGCCAATGAGGTCATGAGAGGGAGGCATCAGAAGGCCCAGTCTCGACTCCCACCGGTTTACGATCCACGCAATCTCTTCAACACGCCGGGTGCAGGGTCTAGTAACCCGCCAGGGGTCATTGCGCCCGGGTCTGGACCCCTTATTCAGCCACGAGTGATGGGGCCTCCCCAGGTGCCCCCTGCCCCGCCTCAGTATGTGCCAATACCCCCGGGTCATTATGATAACCCGCTGGAGAACATGGTGGCTGCGGCAGCACGACTGGCGGCTCTCCCCGTTGACGGCGACTCTCCGGCGGCCATCGAAACCCGCCGGGTCAGGGAACTCCTGCTGACGGCACTGGCACAGCAAGAGGCGTACTCCTACAGCCGGGACAGGATCCACTCGACCCCTCGTCCAGGCCAGAGCCCGAGTTATAGCCGGCACATGGTCTCAGCAACCGGCTCAAGTAATGACCGACGCCATGACCCGCCCCCTGGCCATGGCCCGGCTCATAATGGAGCCTTTTATGCAGCAGACCAAGCGCGGCAAGAGGCGGAGCAGGTGCCTCAATTGACGGCTTACCAGACCCCCCTGGCTTATCCGACGACGTCCGTTGATGTGGGTATTTCTACCAGGACCGGGGGTGTCCCTTGTTTGGTGCCAGCCATCCGTAATGAACGTCTACCTAAGGACTTCAAGGGCCCTAGGAAGGTGCCTAACTATACAACGGACTTACAGCCTGCAGCCTGGATTGAGAGTTATGAGATGGCTATGGAATTGCTGGAGGTCAGTGAGGCGGCCATGGCCAAATATTTCACCATGATGTTAGATGGAATTGCCCGCACATGGTTGAAGGGGCTACCACCGAACTCCATTGGGTCTTGGGCTGAGCTGAAAGCCCGGTTCATTCAAAACTTCAAAGATACCTGTAGGCAGTCTATGTCAATTGTGGATCTGACTAACTGTAAGCAGCAGGAGGGTGAATCCACGACCCATTGGGTTCGCCGGGTCAAGGAGATCATACATTCATCAGATAAGATGGATGCCGGCTCTGCAGTTTTAATGTTGGAACAGAACTGTCGCTTTGTGCCCCTTAAGATGAAACTCGGGCGGCTTAAATGCGACTGCACCGATATGGGTACCCTAATGGCGGCTCTTGTCAAGTACGCTGATTCTGATGGTACCAAGGATCCCCCCTCAGACGATGAAAGGACAGGGAAGGGAAAGAAGAACGGCAATGGCAAGGGTCCTCAGTTTAACCCGGGAAACCAAGGAGGAAGTAAGCGTAAGGCCGATGGCAGCCTAGAGTTTGTAGCCAACGCCAACTCCCAAGGTAATAACCAGCGACGCAAGGGGAGGCCCCCTCCCCGAGGCGGTGGGTCAGGTCCAACACTGGAGCAGCTGTTGAATGAACCTTGTCCAAGGCATGGCTCTAGGGAGAAGCCAGCGACTCATCTGTGGAAGGATTGCGCGATCATGAAGGCCTTTAAGAGCTACAATGGCCCGGGCGGCGGCTCAGGCGCCGGCGGTTTTCATGGCCCGGGCGGCGGCTCAAATTCCGGTCCTCAAAACGGTCAAGGGGGCTTTAATCAACAGTCTGGTCAGGGTCATCAACAGCAGCAGGGGGGTTATCAGACCAACCCAAAGCAGCTTAGCGGTGGACAGTATCATGTGTTCACCACTAGTTTGTGCAAACAAGATCAGAAGCTTCACAAGAGGGCTGTTAATGCTGTTGAGCCGGCGGTTCCACGCTACTTGCGGTGGTCTGAGCAGCCTATAGTGTGGAGTAGGGAGGATCACCCTCCCCGGGTGGATAACCCGGGTCACTTGGCCTTAGTGGTAGCTCCTCAGGTGGGAGGTTATAAGTTCACAAAGGTACTCATGGATGGAGGTAGCAGCATCAACATCCTCTATTATGAGACTTTTCGCCGTATGGGGCTGGTTGATAAGAACCTCAGCCAGTCAAACACTATCTTCCATGGTGTGGTACCTGGTAAGTCGGCTTATCCAGTCGGCAAGATCGAATTAGAAGTGGCTTTTGGTGATGAGAACAACTACAGGGTGGAGAAATTGACCTTTGAGGTGGTCAAGATAAGAAGTCCATACCATGCTATATTTGGACGGCCGGCTTACGCCAAGTTCATGGCACGGCCGTGTTATGTGTACTTACAGCTCAAGATGCCGGGTCACAATGGGACCTTTACGGTTCACGGCAGCCGGAAGGTGGCTCTCGAGTGTGAGGAAGGTGATGCAGCTTATGCAGAGTCTGTTTGTGCAACGGAGGAGTTGATGTTTTACAAAGACGATGTTGACCCAACATACATGACCCCTCTAAAGAAGCCGACTACAGAGACTGAGCCGGCAATGAAATTTAAGTCGGCTGATGAAACTAAGCTTGTTGATTTTGTTCCAGGAGATTCATCTCAGCAGTTTAGTATCAGTGCCAATCTGGATCCAAAATAGGAAAGCGCGCTCATCGAGTTCATCCGTGAGAATAGGGACATCTTTGCATGGAAGCCTTCTGATATGCCAGGTGTACCTAGAGAACTCGTTGAGCATACTCTCAATGTTGATCCAAAATTTAAGCCGGTCAGACAGTTCCTTCGACGGTTTAATGAGGAGAGGCGGAAAGCCATTGGAGAAGAAGTGGCCCGGCTCTTGGCGGCCGGGTTTATTGTTGAAGTTTTCACCCAGGATGGTTGGCTAACCCGGTGCTCGTACTCAAGAAGAACGGCACCTGGCGGATGTGTGTGGACTACACGGATTTGAACAAGGCGTGTCCGGCTGATCCTTTTGCTCTCCCCCGTATTGATCAAATCATTGATGCTACGGCAGGTTGTGCACGCTTAAGTTTCTTGGATGCTTATTCCGGGTATCATCAGATTAAGATGGCAGTTTAGGACCAGGAGAAGACGGCGTTCATCACTCCCTTTGGAGCCTTCTGCTATGTGTCTATGCCCTTTGGACTCAAGTGTGCACAGGCGACTTACCAGCATTGTGTACAGAATTGTCTTCATAAACAGATCGGGCGCAATGTTCACGCTTACGTGGACGATATTGTGGTTAAATCCATCAAGGAGGAAACCCTGATAGATGACTTAAGGGAAACCTTCGATAATCTCCGGGTCTACAAGATGATGCTTAACCCGGCCAAGTGTGTTTTTGGTGTTCCTGCAGGCAAACTATTGGGTTTCTTGGTTTCTGATAGAGGCATTGAGGCTAACCCGGAGAAGATCAAGGCCATTACCTCCCTAGCTAAGCCGGCGTGTATAAATGATGTTCAGCGTTTGGCGGGTCGCATCGCTGCTTTAAGCCGGTTTATAAGCCGTTTGGGTGAGAAGGCCATGCCCTTATATCAGTTGATGAAGAAAACTGATAACTTTGTCTGGAATGATGCAGCTAATACCGCTTTTGAGGATTTGAAAAAGCAACTGGCAGAGCCCCCCGTCCTTGCTGCTCCGGTTGATAAGGAGCCCTTGCTACTGTATGTGGCGGCAAACGCACGAGCCGTCAGCGTGGCTATTGTGGTGGAGCGCAAGGAGGCGGGTAAGGAGCATCCGGTTCAGCGGCCGGTTTATTATGTCAGCGAGGTGCTCATTGAGTCCAAGCAGCGATACCCGCATTGGCAGAAGCTCGTATATGGTGTGTTCATGGCGAGCCGGAAGCTCAAGCATTATTTTCAGGGTCATCCCATCAGTGTGGTCAGTTCTGCCCCTCTTGGTGATATTATCCAAAACAGAGAGGCTACAGGGAGAATTGCTAAGTGGGCTATAGAACTTGGACCTCATGGCCTCAAATATGTGCCACGCACTGCTGTTAAAACTCAGGCTTTGGTGGATTTCATCAATGATTGGACGGAGTCACAAGTGCCTGAGCAAAAGCCGGATAACACTTATTGGACTATTCACTTTGATGGGTCCAGACAGCTGGAGGGCTCGGGGGCTGGTGTTGTATTGGCTTCCCCTAAGGGTGACAAGTTCCATTATGTGTTGCAGTTGATGTTTCCTTGCACTAACAATGCGGCTGAACACGAGGCTTTGCTCCACGGTCTTCGGGTAGCTAAGGAGATGAGCTTAAGCCGGGTAAGGTGCTTTGGTGACTCAGACTTGGTGGCTCAACAAGTATCAGGCACCTGGGATTCTAAGGATCCTCTCATGGCGGCTTATCGTCGCGAGGTTGATGCCATTGCTGGGCATTTCCAGGGATACCAAGTGGAGCACATTGATCGCAGGAAGAACGAGGCGGCTGATGCTTTAAGCCGGCTAGGCTCTCAGCGAAAGCCGGTGCCGCCTAACACTTTCCTGGATGTCCTGTATAACCCCTCGGTTAAGTTGCCTACAGAGGAGGACTTGGCTATCCCTGACCCGGAGGCACGACTGGTGGCGGCTCTTCATGTCATACTAGACTGGACAATACCATATCTGGCTTATATAACCCGGGGAGAGTTGCCTGAGGATGAAACTTTGGCCAGGCAAATAACCCGGCGGGCTAAGTCAATGATCGTCATCGATGGCAAGTTACATCATCGCAGTGTTTCAGGGGCATTTCAACGTTGTATCTCCCCTGAGGAAGGCCAAGAGATCTTGCGGGAGATCCATGAAGGGGATTGTGGCACTCATGCCGGCTCAAAATCCCTTGTAGCCAAGGCTTTCCGTCATGGTTTTTATTGGCTGACGGCTCATGCGGATGCAGAGGACTTGGTCAGTAAATGTGATGGTTGCCAAAGGTTCTCACGACGGGCTCATGTGCCGGCTCGGGAGTTGAGGATGATCCCAATCACTTGGCCCTTTGCGGTCTGGGGGCTTGATACGGTTGGGCCTTTTAAACGGTCCAAGGATAAGAAGACCCACCTCTTGGTGGCAGTTGATAAATTCACAAAGTGGGTGGAAGCTGAGCCAGTTAGCAAGTGCGATGCAGCCACGGCGGTTCAATTTATGAAAAAGGTGATTTTCCGCTTTGGTTTTCCGCACAGCATTATAACTGACAACGGCACCAATCTCTCCAAAGGCGCCATGGAAGAATTTTGTCAACGAGAGCATATCCGACTTGATGTTTCTTCAGTGGCTCATCCTCAATCCAATGGTCAGGCTGAGAGAGCTAACCAGGAAATTCTGAAGGGTATCAAGCCCCGGCTTTTGGTCCCTTTACAACGGACGCCGGGTTGTTGGGTGGAGAAGTTGCCTTCCGTCTTATGGAGCATCAACACTACTCCTAACAGGTCTACAGGCTTCACGCCTTTCTTCATGGTTTATGGAGCAGAAGCAGTCCTCCCCAGTGACATCCGTCACGATTCACCTCGCGTGGCGGCTTATGTTGAGACGGATAATGAACAGGCGCGTCAAGATGCTCTGGATTTGTTGGACGAACAGCGTGATGTGGCAGCAGCCCGTTCAGCGATTTACCAACAAGACCTGCGCCATTATCATAGCCGCGGGGTCAAATCCCGGGTCTTCCAGGAAGGCGACCTTGTGCTCCGGCTCATCCAGGATCAAACAGATGCACACAAGTTATCCCCACCTTGGGAAGGGCCCTTTGTGGTCAGCAAGAACTTGCACAACGGGTCATATTACCTCATTGATGTTCGGGAGCATAAAGATTCGCGTAAATCTGAGGAAGAGACCCGTCGGCCGTGGAACATAGCTCAGCTTCGGCCTTACTACACTTGAGCTACCGGTTCTCGTGGTGTACATATTTATCTCAGCCATGTATATATTATGATAAGCAATAAAGCAGGACCTCTGTCCTTTTTCCTCCTCCAAATATGCGTATGTTGTTTTTATTACAAGATTACATGCTGACTTAAAGGAGGATCCGGCTTATGATTGTATTCGAATCTAGCCGTAAGCAGTAAAGTCACTTGGGGGCTTCCTATTCAAACATGGGTCGTATTCGAACCAAAGAGAACATAGCTGTCGATACCCATTTGATTGGCAAAGTGCCGAGCTCATTGGGAGGTTGCCTTTGGTCATATTTGAATCATACTTTAACCCCTCTGAGAACCGACGTGGATCGTATTCGAATCAGCGTCGTTAAACAATTTTAAGAATCACTTGGGGGCTTCCTGTTCAAACATGGGTCGTATTCGAACCAAAGAGAACATAGCTGTCGGTACCCTCTTGATTGGCATCGCCACACCCACTGGGGGCTGTATGATCGTATCCGAATCTTGGCTTAACCCCTTGGGGCCGGGTCTCTGGTCGTATTCGAACCGGAAGCCCCTAAGTTCTTCTGTTTTTTCACAAGTTTACTCTGAGGTGTGCATGGCCGGGTTTCACTTGCCGGTTTAACTTTGGTTTACAGTGTTAGTTGCACGTCATGGGTGTCATCAAGACAGGTAAACCGGAGTTAAGGTGTCAACCTTACTACCCGGGTTATCTAAACCGGAAGATGCTTACAGGCTGTTAAGTGTGTTATTATGGCTATGTTCAGAGTATAATTAAGGGCCAGTCCTTTTTTGATTCATATTCCGGGTTATTTATCTCAAACACCTGATTCTTAGGGCGGTAAGCCGCCCCGAGACTTGTGATTTGCCTCTTCTATGCAGATACTTAAAGGCATCTTTTGAGGTTGAGAAAAACAAAGGGATGATTCTGACCCGGAGAAACATAAAGGAGACAAATTCAAAGGGCTTTCACGTTCAAAACGTGCACGATGGCACGACAGAGATAAACTGTTGCATTTACTCTATTACAATCATTCTTCAAGTCTAAAAGATGGAACAATGTTTGATAAGCCGCCAGCTAACTTATGATGCCCGCTGAGTTGAAGTCCCCGGCTCATTTCTGTCTTCTCCTCCGGCTGATCCCAAGACCTCGAAGGTCGATGATTTCCAGTTGATGCCGCTGAGAGCTTCGAACTGGGCTTCTTCGTCAATTAACCCGGCCGGGTCAATCTCCGGGGCGAAGGTGTGCTGACGAGCCGGAGGGATCAGATTGAGGGCTTCATAGCGAGGGGTTGGAATCCTCTGATTCTCCGCATCATAACCCGGCTGGTACTTGGTTAAGTCGGTGTCGTTCCCGATGAGGGTGGCCACCGGGCGTACAGCCTTCACACATGCCGCGAAGTCCTTCTGGTCGAAGGCTGAGCCGTCTTCCTTCAGGCTTGGGTAACCCAGGGCGATGTCTGCCGGGTCTAGCTCCGGCAGGAATGCTTTGGCCCGGCTCAGCGCGGCAATTGCTCCGGCTCTCGCGGAGGCCCGTCGTAGCTCCTGGATCCGCTGCAGCAGAACAGCGAGCCGGCGCAGGACTTTGGCCAGATGAGTTGGCACCTCGTTGGATAGGGCCACCACAGCTAAGGCACGCTGTGACCCGGTGTAGAGCTGTTCCACCAGGGTATACACGGCCTTTAACTTGGTGACCACGCTCTGGTTGAGGTTGGCACTCCTGGGACCTGTTTCACAAGATTAGATAAGCCGGTGACAAGGATGAATCATGACATATACAGACTTGATGAAAGCCGGTGAGGCGACTTACCGAAGATAGCAGCCACCATTTGGGAAACCTGGCGTTTTAGGCCGGAGAGCTCGGCGGTCTTCTCAGCGAGAGCTTTCTCCGCCTGTTCCGCCCGGGTCACCAGTGCGGCCTTCTCTTTGACCCAGGCTTTCCTTTCAGCATCAAACTCGGTCTTCAATTTTTCGTGAGTGGCGATGCTGGATACAAACTTGGCGTTTGCCTTCCGGGTCTCCATCTCCTGCATCTTCAGCCGGCTCTTGAGATCCGCAAGATCCGCCTCTAGTTTCTTGCCAACAGCCTGCATATATTTCCGGGTTAATTGACAGTCATTATATAAGTCCCAAGCGTTTTCCAAGCAAAGACACTTGGCACTTGGGGGCTAATGCATATTGAACGCATCTATCTACATACTGCCGGCTCAGATGAGTAAGCCGGAATCTAAGTCTACAACATATTCAAGTATAAGTCATCGACTTGGGGGCTAGCATGGCAAAGGTAACTATGCAGTAAAGTAAGAAGACAGCAGAAGGGTACCTCGGATTTTTGTTGGATCTGGTTGACCATGGCAACCTCGGCGTCCCGGCTCTTGTGGACTTGGCTGATGTAGCCAGAGACGAGCTCTCCAATGCTCAAGTCGGTGTAGCCGGAGAGGTCCAGGTTCACCCGGTGGGGCTGCAGTAACTCCCCCTTCGTGGAGCATTTGGCCAACGCGGTCGGTCTCCCCGGCTCAACGAATTCCGTCCGGGTGATTACCACGTCCGGGTCGTCTGCTGGTGGAGCTGAACCGGAGGCCTCCGGGTTAGCCGAAGCTTCGGTCGTTGTTTTGGTAGTCGGGGCAGGGGCCTCAGGCGCTGTGTCCATTGGAGTGGTGGCTTCGGGGGCGGAGGCAGTTGGCGGCTCTTGAGCCGTCGCCTCCGGTTCAGGCAAGTCTGGCACTCCGGCTGACCTGGTCTTCTTTGCTCTTTTGGTGAGCTTTGCCTGGGCACTGAAAAGACAGAAGTGTTAGGCGCACAAAGAGTAAGTACAGACAAAGATAATGTAAGAAGATTGTTGTTACCCGGGCGCAGTCTTGAAGGCCGGCAGATTTGACTGCATGGAGTCACCCGAAGAGGGGGAGGAATCCTGATAATTGGAGTCAGAAGAGTTGAGTGGCTGACGGATAACGCCCGCCAACGGATGAAAAGGGTATAGGTGAGAAAAAACCTCAGTGCGACGCTTCCTTGTTGCGTCGGGTAACCCGGCGGAGAGGTCGGTGTCCTTGCGGTCCCGGGTGTGACGCCGGCTTTCGTGAACCTGCTGCTTCAAAAGAAATTGAGGGTCTTGATGAGCTAATGGATGGGAAAAGCTTACTTTCTGGGTTACTCTTCGGACTTTCAGCTGTGGCAAAGGCTCCGAGTCGGAGGAAAGTGACATTACCTCTTCAACCACCGGGTTACTGGCGCCGGTGTCATCCTGTCAATGAGCAAATGTTGATAAGTCGGACAGCAACAAACAACAAATATGGCAAGAATTTAAAGGTTTAAGGATTACCTCTGACTCGGAGCTGTCACTTAATTGCAGTAGCTCCGAAGCGGTGGGTCTGCTTCCCTTTTTGCGAGGGGCGGCTTTCTTGGCGGCTTTCTTCGCCTTCCTGGCCTTCTTGGCCGCTTCATGGTCATATTTGACCCGCCAGAACTTATCATCAGCCTGAAAGGTACAATGATTGATTCTTAAAACGGTTCAGTTGAAGGTTATATGCAGACAAAGATAAAAGTTAAAGTCAGCGGCTTACCGCTGGGGCTGGATTGGTCTTGCAGAAGGGGGCTAGCCCGGTTCTTCCGCAGTCTGCCAGGCTCTCGTTTAGAAGAGCCTTGGTCTCTTCCTCTGCAACGTCTTCTGGAAGATCATTGCGACTGTGCCTCTGCGGGTCATCCTTTCGCCCGGTGTACTCACACATTAAGCCGGGGCGGCGGCTCAATGGGATCACCCGCCATGAGATCCAGACCCGGACCAGATCAATTCCGTTCAGACTGTTGCCTAGCAGGGCCTTGATCTTATTGATAGTTGGAAGCAGAGGTTGGCATTCCGCTGCAGTCAGTTTGTCCGACAGCGGATGAGTCGGCTCTAGACGGGTTGGGCGAAAGCCGGGCAGCGGGTTCTCGTCAGCCGGGGACGTATCTTGGCAGTAGAACCAAGTCATATTCCAGTCCTTGGGGTGGCTTGGCGGCTCTGCGTAAGGGAACAGACAGTCCCTACGCCGCTGGATGGAGATGCCGCCTAATTCCAGACTTGGCCCGTTGGCACACTCGTTTTGGCGGTTTAAGTAGAACAGCTCTCTGAAAAGCAGTAAACTGGGCTCTTCTCCAAGGTACACTTCGCAAAAGACTTGGAAGTTGCAGATGTTGGATACGGAGTTGGGTCCTATATCCTGAGGCCATAAGTCAAAGAAGTTGAGCACGTCCCTGAAAAACTTTGAGCCGGGCGGTGCGAAGCCCCGGCTCATATGGTCTGCGAAGATCACTACCTCCCCGTCCCTTGGCTGTGGTCTCTCTTCCGACGGGTCAGGGGCACGGTAGGACATGCTTTCCTTCTTAGGCAAATATCCGGACTTAACGAAATTGGCCAGGGTCTCGTCGGTGACGTTGGACTTCATCCAGTTGCAAGTGATGGGAGCCTTGGGAGGCATGGTGAAGGTTGGTGGTCTATGATAAAGAAAAAAGTGTCCGGGTTAATTATAAGCCGGAGATCTATCGTTCAAACTAAGATGGCGGCTTATGAAGGGGACTAATGATATATATTTAGATACGGTGGGTTAGTTAAGCCGGAGGATTCTACAGAGCATGGTTCTCTTTAAACCGGGAAGTTCTACGGCGTGTGTTTTCTTTAAGCCGGACATGTAAGCCGCCAAGATTCAATGGTTGCAGTTTTTACTAAGTGTGGTAAAACAGGTTTCGCATACTACCGTAACTTTTTTGGATCAAAACGGTCGGAGCAAAGAAAATTTTTTAGACCTAAAATGCGGACGCAGGGGAGTTCTTGAGCTCGAAGGGGATCTTATGCAGTGGAAAGAAGTGCGTTTTTCAGGTGAAATGAGTAATAAACAACTACTGCAGTAAGTCTACACATATCCAAGATCAAACAAGGGTGGCAACTACAAGAACTACTGAAGCCTGCGAACCATGGAGAAGAACACGGATGAACTGTTTGAACTTTACCACAGATCTGTTCTAGCAAGGCAGAGGAGACTCACCGGAGTTGGGGAAGAGCGGAAGTCGCCGCCGTTATCTGGTCCGAGTCAGGGTGATGCAGCGGCGGGGTTGATGAAGATCAAGGGCGCGACGGCGGCGGCAGTGGCAGAGCTCGGGCAGAGGAGCGACGGCGCAAGGAGGAAGAAGAGAGCGTGAGAAGAGCCTGTTGGGCCGGCCTATTTATAAGGCGTGGTCATAAGTGGGCGCGAGATTCAAGGAGACCACGGCGTGGTTATCTCTCCCCCCACAACGCCTCGATTTTCGGAATGGCAGTAAAAGCAAAGATCCGTTGCGGATCTGGCGGAGTAAAAAACGGACTTAATGGAGAATGACGTCACGGCGGATTATCCGGAGTCTAGAGGATGACGTCACTCCGGGTTATGGCCTTCACATGAATGATAAGCCGGAGATTTTTTCTGTCAGAAGAGTTGAAGATTGACATGAGCCGGCTCAAATCAATATGGGGCCTAATGTTGAGGATATAGACCTTAGAGTCACCCGCCAGGAGGGGCCGGGTTACTCGTACGGTTGTTGCCAGAAGCCCGGAGCCAAGTTTCAAGACGATGGGCCAGAGATGGGCTGAGACCCGGATATGGCTTAAGGCCCGTAGTTATAATCATTATTATAGTAGAACTTGTAACGTAAGGCAAGTATAGTTTAGAGTCCGAGCCGGATACTGTTATAAGCCGGCCGGGACTCTAAGGGCTGCTGGGCGTCAGCCTCCCTATATAAAGGGACGACCCGGCAGCGGTTTAGGGACAACAATCTGATCGAGAGCCGGGCATAGCAGTTTAGCTCCCTGGTGATTGTAACCCTAATCAATACCACCTCAAACTAAACGTAGGCTTTTACCTTCACCGTAAGGGGCCGAACTAGTATAAACCCTCGTGTTCCTTGTCCCGCATTAACCCCTTCAAGCTTCCTCGCTGCGATGGCTCCACGACTAAGTCCTAGCTCGAGGACATATGCCGTGACAATTCCACGACAGGTTCCATTATATCGTCTGTGCCTTTTTGGCTCATGGCCAGTAAGGGACTTTTGTTTTATGCTTTTAGTAGCTTTATGTCATGCCTTGTTTTGCTACGACAAGTTCTTGTAGCATGTTGATTGCTTGCTCTGAACATTGCTACCTGATGCTGTTTATGCCATGTTCAGTATTTTCACCAAGTCTGTGAAGCTGATATCTTTTGCACTTTTGCCATGCTTGTTTGAACCTGTTATTATGTGATTTAGCCGTAGATCAGTGTTCATCTGTTGTCAAGCATCTCTTGTAGATCACTGCCATAGGCTTTGTTGCTATGTTGGGGTGCTGTAGCATAGTTTCTTGATGTATTCGAAGTGCCATCATGCTGTTAATCGCAGTTTGTGTCATTCTTGTTTTGTTTGCCATTTGCAAACCGTGCATCCGTTTCCGGTGATCTTTATATCGATTTCGACCGAAATCATATCATCTTTCCAGCGGCATACTTGGTTTGCCAAGTTGATGCCTTGTTCATCTTTCCCTTCCGGAGCTTCTGTCTTGACTCCTCCTGACGAATCCAAGCCATTCGAAGTTTTCTGTGATGCTTCTCTTCAAGGTCTCGGTGCTGTGTTAATGCAAGAGAAGAAAGTTGTAGCCTATACCTCTCGTCAGTTGAAGCCCAACTAAAAGAACTACCCCACTCACGATCTTGAGTTGGCGGCAGTTGTTCATGCATTAATAACATGGAGACATCTCTTGTTGGGAAGGAAAGTGGACATATTCACCGATCACAAGAGTCTCAAGTACATCTTCACTCAGCCCAACCTCAACCTCAGGCAAACTTGATGGGTCGAAATGATTCAAGAGTACAATCAGAGTATTGAATATACTGCAGGCAAGGCCAATGTCATTGCAGATGCTTTGAGCAGGAAGGCTTATTGCAGCAGCTTAATTCTCAAGCCATTTCAACCGGATCTTTGCGAAGCTTTCCACAAACTGAATCTCCAAGTTGTTCCTCAAGGCTTTCTTGCCAACCTCTTAGTCTCTCCAACTTTGGAAGATCAAATTTGTGAGGCACAACTCCTGGATACCATGGTGAAGAAGGTGAAACGTGGTATTGACAAGGGTCTTTCCAAATACAAGTGCTATCGCATTGATGACAGAGACTTTATTCTTCGAGGACCGGATTGTGGTTCCTAAAGGTGATCTAAGGAAGGTCATAATGAACGAGGCGCACAATTCTCTTCTTTCCATTCATCCTGGAAGTATGAAGATGTACCATGACCTCAAGCAGTCGTATTGGTGGACTCGAATGAAGCGAGAAATTGCTCAATTCGTGAACGAATGTGATGTCTGTCGAAGGGTGAAAGCAGAACACCAATGACCAGCTGGTCTCCTCCAACCTCTTGCTATTCCAGAATGGAAGTTTGATCATATCGAAATGGACTTTGTCGGGGATATACCCCGCGGTATGACCCGGCCAGCCTTGCCGACTCACCAGAGACCTGGCTAGAGCTTGGCGACTCACTGGTGATCCGCCCGAACATGGTGATTCACAGGTAACCCGCCTGGACATTGTGACTCACTGGAGACCTGGCGAGCGGATCAGACGGACGACAAGGCCCAAGGCCCAGCAGGCTGGCTTATACTCTAGTGGGCTGGCTTAAGGAGAAAGGGATGACGAATATTTCCTTTACGAGGAAGCAAGACCCGGATTTTGCTAAGTCCATTTCTGCTGTTATTTTGATGCCATGTATCCATGTGGCTATAGTGAGATCCATGCGTCTTTTGAGTATGTTCAGTAAGGATGTTTTGGACATATAGTTGTGACCTAGCCATCCATGCCCCTGTTTGCAATTATGGAGTGCCCTAGCATGTCTCAATCTTGCTCTACTTTTGCTATAAAATGTTCCTAGCAGAATGTTAACATGCTATTCAATTTTGCCAAGGTTGTTGTAGTTGATCCATACATGCTATGAACTTGCTATTGCTATGGATAGCGTCATGAACATGTCTTCTTGCTGTTGGTATGCTTGTTTTGTCATGCATTGCCTTGTGATGAGTGAATCGAGCTCACAAAGATGCCTTCATAATTCTGTTAATGACATGCTCTGTTTTCTGCCAAGTCTGGAACCTGTTAACGAAACTTGCTATGTTTACATGGGTTCCACCATATCTTCTGTGCCTTTTTGGCTCATGGCCAGTAAGGGACTTTTGTTCTATGCTTTTAGTAGCTTTATGCCGTGCCTTGTTTTGCTATGATAAGTTCCTGTAGCATGTTGATTGCTTGCTCTGAACATTGCTACCTGATGCTGTTTATGCCATGTTTTGCACTTTTGCCATGCTTGTTTGAACCTGTTATTGTGTGATTTAGCCGTAGCTCAGTGTTCATATTTTGTCAAGCATCTCTTGTAGATCACTTCCATAGGCTTTGTTGCTATGTTGGGGTGCTGTAGCATAGTTTCTTGATGTATTCGAAGTGCCATCATGCTGTTAATCGCAGTTTGTGTCATTCTTGTTTTGCTTGCCATTTGCAAACCGTGCATCCGTTTCCGGTGATCTTTATATCAATTTCGACCGAAATCATCTCATCTTTCCAGCGGCATACTTGGTTTGCCAAGTTGATGCCTTGTTCATCTTTCCCTTCCGGAGCACGCATATGCATTGCATATCACATCTCGCATATCATGCCATGTATTGCATCATGTTGCTTGTGCATTTCCCGTGATTGATTGTTGGTCCTTTGCTTGTGTTCTTGCTTTGGGTAGAGCCAGGAGACGAGAACGCTTACGAGGAACCTGTTGAAAACGCTTACGAGGATCAAGCTTTCGACAACTCTGAGAACCTTGCAGGCAAGATGACCATACCCTCGAAATCACTTCTATCTTTGCTTTGCTAGTTCTTCGCTCTATCGCTTTGCTGCGCTACCTACCACTTTCTATATCATGCCTCCCATATTGCCATGTCAAGCCTCTAACCATCCTTTCCTAGCAAACCGTTGTTTGGCTAAGTTACCGCTTTTGCTCAGCCCTTCTTATAGTGTTGCTAGTTGCAGGTGAAGTTGAAGTTGGTTCCATGTTGGAACATGGATATTTTGGCATATCACAATATCTCTTATTTAATTAATGCATCTATATATTTGGTAAAGGGTGGAAGGCTCGGCCTTATGCCTGGTGTTTTGTTCCACTCTTGCCGCCCTAGTTTCCGTCATACCGGTGTTATGTTCCTTGATTTTGCGTTCCTTACGCGGTTGGGTGATTTATGGGACCCCCTTGACAGTTCGCCTTGAATAAAACTCCTCCAGCAAGGCCCAACCTTGGTTTTACATTTGCCTACCTAAGCCTTTTTCCCTTGGGTTTTCACGAGCCCGAGTGTCATCTTTATTTAAACCCCCGGGCCAGTGCTCCTTCGAGTGCTGGTCCAAACTGGGCGATGTCCGGCGCCCCCTGAGCAACCAGGGTCTATGCTAACCCGACGTCTTGCCCATCCGGTGTGCCCTGAGAACGAGATATGTGCAGCTCCTATCGGGATTTGTCGGCACATTCGGGCGGCTTTGCTGGTCTTGTTTTACCATTGTCGAAATGTCTTGTAAACCGAGATTCCGAGACTGATCGGGTCTTCCCGGGAGAAGGAATATCCTTCGTTGACCGTGAGAGCTTATAATGAGCTAAGTTGGGACACCCCTGCAGGGTATTATCTTTCGAAAGCCGTGCCCGCGGTTATGTGGCAGATGGGAATTTGTTAATGTCCGGTTGTACAGTACTTGACACTTGACTTAATTAAAATACATCAACCGTGTGTGTAGCCGTGATGGTCTCTTTTCGGCGGAGTCCGGGAATTGAACACGGTTTGGGTTATGTATGAACGTAAGCAGTTTCAGGATCACTTCTTGATCACCTCTAACTTCGCGACCGTTGCGTTGCTTCTCTTCTCGCTCTCATTTGTGTATGTTAGCCACCATATGCTTAGTGCTTGCTGCAGCTCCACCTCATTACCCCATCCTTTCCTATAAGCTTATATAGTCTTGATCTCGCGGGTGTGAGATTGTTGAGTCCTTGTGACTCACAGATTCTACCAAAACAGTTGCAGGTGCCGACGATACCAGTGCAGGTGACGCAACCGAGCTCAAGTGGGAGTTCGACGAGGAACTTGGTCGTTACTATGTTTCGTTTCCTGATGATCAGTAGTGGAGCCCAGTTGGGACGATCGGGGATCTAGCATTTGGGGTTATCTTTTTTTCATTTGGTTTTGACCGTAGTCTGTCTATGTGTGGATTTTGGATGATGTATGAATTAATTTATGTATTGTGTGAAGTGGCGATTGTAAGCCAACTCTCTTTATCCCATTCTTTTTCATTACATGGGATTGTGTGAAGATGACCCTTCTTGCGACAATACCTACAATGCGGTTATGCCTCTAAGTCGTGCCTCGACACGTGGGAGATATAGCCGCATCGTGGGTGTTACAATTGTTAAGGAGCTTGAGCTTCTTAAGTGCGAGTTACCGGGCAAGTTTGTCGCGGGCTGCATAATCGCTAAGCTCCCTAATTCCTGGAGGAACTTTGCCGCCACTCTGAAACATCAGAGGCGTGAATTCTCTGTGGAGGATCTCATTGGCCATCTGAGTGTTGAGCAGAATTCGAGGGCAAAAGACTCGCACGGAAAAGGGGACGAAGGGACTTCTGTCACCAACATGGTGACCCAGAGGAACTTCAACTCCCACAAGCCCAAGGGAAAGAATAGTGTCGAACACAATACCGACTTTAAGAAGAACGGTAAGAAGACCTTCAAGAAGAACAAGAAGGATGAGGGTTGCTTTACTTGTGGTTCGGTTGAACATTGGGCCAACAAGTGCCCAAACAAGTACAAGAAGCCAGGATAGGACTCCAAGTCTGTCAACATGATTGTGGGCAACAATGAGAATGGTGCATATGGGTACAGTAATTTATTTACTGTTTTTTCAGTGTTTCAGCCCACCGATTGGTGGGTGGACAGATGTGCAGGTGTTCATGTGTGTGCTGACATTTCATTGTTTTCTTCTTACCAGGTCACAGGCCACGGGTCCGTATTGATGGGGAATGGCGTGAGTGCTTCTGTTCATGGTGTTGGCACGGTCGATCTGAAGTTTACTTCGGGAAGGATCGTGCAGCTGAAGAACGTGCAGCATGTCCCCGCCATCAAGAAGAACCTCATTAGTGGCTCCCTTCTATGTAGAGAAGGGTTTAAGTTGGTTTTCGAGTCTAATAAATTAGTTGTTACGAAATATGGACTCTTTGTTGGAAAATGTTATGAGAGCGGAGGAATGTTCCGCCTTTCCCTCGCAGATTTTTGTAATAAAGTCGTGAACCATATTCATTCGAATGTTAATGAATCTGAAGTTTGGCATTCACGTCTTTGCAACATTAGTTTCGGTGTGATGACGCGGCTAGCTAAGTTGGATTTAATCCCGAGTTCACTTTAGCCAAAGGTTCTAAGTGCCTTTCATGTGTGCAAGCTAAGCAACCTCGCAAGCCTCACAAGTTCGCGGAGGAGAGACACTTGGCACCATTATAACTCATACATTCTGATCTTTGTGAGATGAATGGTGTGTTGACTAAAGGTGGAAAGAAATACTTCATGACATTGATAGATGATTCCACTAGATATTCCTATGTGTATCTGTTAAATACTAAAGATGAGGCTCTACACTACTTTAAAATCTATAAGGCAGAAGTTGAGAATCAACTTGAAAAGAAAATTAAACGAGTCCGATCAGATCGTGGTGGAGAGTACTTCTCGAGTCAGTTTGATTCTTTTTGTGCGGAACACTGCATTATTCATGAGAGGATGCCTCCCTATTCATCCCAGTCAAACGGGGTTGCCGAGCGGAAAAACCGTACTCTAACTGATTTGGTTAACGCCATGTTAGATACATCAGGTTTATCCAAGGCATGGTGGGGGGAGGCTATATTGACGACATGTCATGTCCTGAATAAAGTTCCAACAAAGAATAATGAGATCACTCCCTATGAGAAATGGGCGAAGAGAAGGACAACACTCTTGTACTTGCGTACTTGGGGTTGTTTGGCGAAAGTTAATGTGTTGATCCCCAAAAAGCGTAAGCTTGGACCCGAGACTGTGGACTGTGTTAATTTGGGCTACGCTAAGAACAGCGTTGGCTATAGATTTCTAGTAGTGAAATCTGAGGTACCTGACCAGAAGGTCGGTACAATTATGGAGTCTAAGGATGCTACATTCTTTGAGGATATTTTTCCTATGAGAGATATGCAAAGCACTTCTAGACAGGAATTTGAGGAGACTCCTGAGCCTGCCATTCCTATGGAATATTATGAACAAACACATGATGAAAATCCTGAGGAGGATGACGAAGAAACCCTTGGTAGGGGCAAGAGACAAAGGACTGCAAAGACCTTTGGTGATGATTTCTTCATGTACCTCGTGGATGATACGCCCATTTCTATTTCAGAAGCGTATGCCTCTCCAGAAGCTGACTACTGGAAGGATGCGGTCCGTAGCGAGATGGATTCCATCATGGCTAACGGGACATGGGAGATCACTGAGCGTCCCTATGGTTGTAAACCATTGGGATGTAAGTGGGTGTTCAAAAAGAAGCTTAGGCCTGATGGTACGATTGAAAATTACAAAGCTAGGCTTGTGGCCAAGGGATATGACCAGAAAGAAGAGGAAGATTTCTTCGATACTTATTCACCTGTGGCTAGATTGACCACCATTCAAGTATTATTCTCGTTGGCGGCCTCACATGGTCTTCTCGTCCACCAGATGGATGTTAAGACGGCTTTTCTGAATGGAGATCTAAACAAGGAAATCTACACGCTACATCCAGATGGCTTTGTGATAGATGGTCAGGAAAGAAAGGTGTGTAGGTTGCTGAAAGCTTTATATGGCCTGGAGCAAGCACCTAAGTAATGGCATGATAAGTTTAATACAACTCTGACATCTGTTGGCTTCGTTGTTAATGAAGCTGACAAATGTGTATACTATCGCCATGGTGGGGGCGAAGGAGTTATACTGTGCTTGTATGTTGATGACATACTGATATTCGGAACCAACCTCAAAGTCATTGAGGAGGGCAAGTCATTTAAATCTTAGAACTTTGAGATGAAAGACCTTGCTGTGGCTAATGTTATCTTGAACATCAAGCTACTGAGAGAAAATGAGGGTGGGATTATGTTGGGGAACACAGTAATTTCAAAAAAATTACTACGCACACGCAAGATCCATGTAGGTGATGCATAGCAACGGGAGTGGAGAGTATTGTCCATGTACCCTCGTAGACCGAAAGCGGAAGCGTTATGACAACGCGGTTGATGTAGTCGTACGTCTTCACGATCCGACCGATCCTAGTACCGAAAGTACGGCACCTCTGTGATCTGCACACATTCGGCTCGGTGACGTCCCACGAACTCTCGATCCAGCTGAGTGTCGAGGGAGAGCTTCATCAGCACAACGGCGTGATGACGGTGATGATGAAGTTACCGACGCAGGGCTTCGCCTAAGCACTACAACGATATGACCGAGGTGGAATCTGTGGAGGGGGGCACCGCACACGGCTAAAAAAACTGTCAACTTGTGTGTCTATGGGGTTCCCCTCCCCCGTATATAAAGGAGTGGAGGAGGGGGAGGGCCGGCCCTCTCATGGCGCACCTCAAGGGGAGTCCTACTCCCACCGGGAGTAGGATTCCCCGCTTCCCTAGTTGGAGTAGGAGAGGAAGGAAGGAGGAGAGAGGGAGAAGGAAAGGGGGGCGCCCCCCCCCCCCCCCGTCCCTAGTCCATTTCGGACCCAAGGGGGAGGGGGCGCGCGGCCTACCCTGGCCGCCCCTCTCTCTCTCCACTAAGGCCCATATGGCCCATTAGACTCCCCGGGGGGTTCCGGTAACACCCCGGTACTCCGGTAATTGCCCGAACTCACCCGGAATCATTCCGAAGTCCAAACATAATCATCCAATATATCAATCTTTATGTCTCGACCATTTCGAGACTCCTCGTCATGTCCGTGGTCACATCCGGGACTCCAAACAACCTTCGGTACATCAAAACACATAAACTCATAATACGGATCGTCACCGAACGTTAAGCGTGCGGACCCTACGGGTTCGAGACCGAGACTCATCTCCGGTCAATAACCAATAGCGGAACCTGGATGCTCATATTGGTTCCTACATATTCTACGAAGATATTTATCGGCCAAACCGCATAACAACATACGTTGTTCCCTTTGTCATCGGTATGTTACTTGCCCGAGATTCGATCGTTGGTATCTCAATACCTAGTTCAATCTCGTTACCGGCAAGTCTCTTTACTCGTTTCGTAATGCATCATCCTGCAACTAACTCATTAGTCATATTTCTTGCAAGGCTTATAGTGATGTGCATTACCGAGAGGGCCCATAGATACCTCTCCGACAATCGGAGTGACAAATTCTAATCTCGATCTATGCCAACTCAACAAACACCATTGGAGACACCTGTAGAGCATATTTATAATCACCCAGTTACGTTGTGACATTTGATAGCACACTAAGTGTTCCTCCGGTATTCGGGAGTTGCATAATCTCATAGTCATAGGAACATGTATAAGTCATGAAGACAGCAATAGCAACAAACTAAACGATCAAGTGCTAAGCTAACGGAATGGGTCAAGTCAATCACATCATTCTCTAATGACGTGATCCCGTTAATCAAATGAAAACTCATGTCTATGGCTAGGAAACTTAACCATCTTTGATTCAACGAGCTAGTCAAGTAGAGGCATACTAGTGACACTCTGTTTGTCTATGTATTCACACATGTACTAAGTTTCCGGTTAATACAATTCTAGCATGAATAATAAACATTTATCATGATATAAGGAAATATAAATAACAACTTTATTATTGCCTCTAGGGCATATTTCCTTCAGTCTCCTAGTTGCACTAGAGTCAATAATCTAGATTACATAGTAATGATTCTAACGCCCATGGAGTCTTGGTGCTGATCATGTTTTGCTCGTGAGAGAGGCTTAGTCAACGGGTCTGCAACATTCAGATCCATATGTATCTTGAAAATCTCTATGTCTCCCTCCTTGACTTGATTGTGGACGGAATTGATGCGTCTCTTGATGTGCTTGGTTCTCTTGTGAAATCTGCATTCCTTTGCCAAGGCAATTGCACCAGTATTGTCACAAAAGATTTTCATTGGACCTGATGCACTAGGTATGACACCTAGATCTTCATTTGTTGCTTCCGAAGCAGCTATGTACTCCGCTTCACACATAGATCCCGCCATGACGCTTTGCTTAGAACTTTACCAACTGACAGCTCCATCGTTCAATATAAATACGTATGCGGTTTGTGACTTAGAGTCATCCGGATCAGTGTCAAAGCTTGCATCAACGTAACCATTTACAACAAGCTCTTTGCCACCTCCATAAACGAGAAACATATCCTTAGTCCTTTTAAGGTATTTCAGGATGTTCTTGACCGCTGTCCAGTGATCCACTCCTGGATTACTTTGGTACCTCCATGCTAAACTAATAGCAAGGCACACATCAGGTCTGGTACACAGCATTGCATACATGATAGAACCTATGGTTGAAGCATAGGGAATGACTTTCATTTTCTCTCTATCTTCTGCAATGGTTGGGTATTGAGTCTGACTCAACTTCACACCTTGTAACACAGGCAAGAACCCTTTCTTTGCTTGATCCATTTTGAACTTCTTCAAAAATTTATCAAGGTATGTGCTTTGTGAAAGTCCAATTAAGCATCTTGATATATCTCTATAGATCTTGATGCCCAATATATAAGCAGCTTCACTGAGGTCTTTCATCGAAAAACTCTTGTTCAAGTATCCTTTTATGCTATCCAGAAATTCTATATCATTTCCAATCAACAATATGTCATCCACATATAATATTAGAAATGCTACAGAGCTCCCACTCACTTTCTTGTAAATACAGGCTTCTCCAAAAATCTTTATAAAACCATATGCTTTGATCACACTATCAAAACATTTATTCCAACTCCGAGATGCTTGCACCAGTCCATAAATGGATCACTGGACCTTACACACTTTGTTAGCATCCTTTGGATTGATAAAACCTTCGGGTTGCATCATATACAACTCTTCTTCCAGAAATCCATTCAGGAATGCAGTCTTTACATCCATTTGCCAAATTTCATAATCATAAAATGCAGCAATTGCTAACATGATTCGGATGGACTTAAGCATCACTACGGGTGAGAAGGTCTCATCGTAGTCAACTCCTTGAACTTATCAAAAACCTTTCGCAACAAGTTGAGCTTTGTAGATAGTAACATTACCGTCAGCTTCAGTCTTCTTCTTGAAGATCCATTTGTTCTCTATGGCTTGCTGATCATCGGGCAAGTCAACCAAAGTCCACACTTTGTTCTCATACATGGATCCCATCTTAGATTTCATGGCCTCAAGCCATTTCTCGGAATCTGGGCTCATGATTGCTTCCTCATAGTTCGTAGGTTCGTCATGGTCAAGTAACATGACCTCCAGAACCGGATTACCATACCACTCTGGTGCGGATCTTACTCTGGTTGACCTACGAGGTTCAGTAGTAACTTGATCTGAAGTTACATGATCATCATCATTAGCTTCCTCACTAATTGGTGTAGTAGTCACAGGAACTGGTTTCTGTGATGAACTACTTTCCAATCACTACTAGGAAAAACCCTAGTAGTAGCGCGGATTTTGAGGCCATCAGCAGCGCTACTACTACGGCGCTACAACTAACTGTTAGTAGTAGCGCGGTCTGTACCAGCGCTACTACTATTGACTATATCAGCAACGCTTTTCCGGAACGCGCTACTATTAATTAGCTGTAGCGATTTCCTAGCCCGCGCTACTGCTATATCTTTCATCATTTCCCCTGGCTTCCTACCCCATTTCAGCTTCAATAAATTTCAATTTCTAGATACTAGGTACTACTAGATATCAATTTCATAAAGCATTATAGGTACTAGGTAGTACTCCCTCGGTTCCAAATTACTCGTCGTGGTTTTAGTTCAAATTTGAACTAAAACCACGATGAGTAATTTGGAATGGAGGGAGTACTAGATAACAATTTCATATATACTCAACATGCATCCTCAAGCAGCACTAGGTGATATCGACGACGATCATCATATGTAGTTCTAGATGATATCGACGACGATCATCATATGTAGTTCTACATGATATCAACGACGATCATCATATGTTGTTCTAGATGGTATAGCCACACACACATATGTAGTTCTAGATGATATTGACGACGATCATCATCCTCAAGCCTGGGCGGTAGGTGTTCCTGAAAGTAATTAGGATGGCCTGTCCAACACGAACATTCTTGCCAACGAGGAATCTCTTCCACCCAACCGAGTTTAAGTGTGTGCGATCGTGTGTGTCCATACGGTAAGTACATGTGGTGACGGAGCCCCTTGCGGTAAGGCGTAGTCCAGCTGAGCCTTCTTCACCAGGCTCGATACCACAACTCACAGATAGGTTCTTTAGCAATTTCTGAATAAGAAAAACATATCAATTAATAAATAGCCTCGCACATACTCTTGCAAATATATTTCTATTAAGTATAGATTTCTACACTATCAAAAGACACAGTACTACACATTTGTACTAATTAAGCATTAATTCTACTAATAAGTATATATGGATTATCTACACTATTAATAGTTCCTTGGATTCTACACTAATAAGCATGTAAATGACAGCCAACTTGGGTTTTTCTGCTCTGAAGGAGAAGCTGATCAACTCACCACCAGTAAGACGCATGCGGGCGAGGAAACGGGCCCATCCATCTCCTCCAATCTGCGACATATTGCGTCCTTTCTCGACCACCATAGTGTACGGCCCCCGAGGAGCTTCAAATGTCAGTGTCTCCTGTCAGCTTGTTGAATTTCAACCTCACATTGCATGGGACGATCTGTGTAAAAAAAGCAAAATGATACAATGCAGTAATGCCAACACTAAAAATAAAATAGTTGTTACATTTCATCTAATTTCTTACCGCTGCATGACGAAAACTCGGCTGGAAGTAGATGCCGAACAGCTTGCCAGTTGCAAGGTTGCTGGCGCACCTTGACTTGCACAGTCGACATGGTGGTGGTGGTGCCATTTTCCTAAAGCAATATGAGCAAAGGATTAACGATCCACTTCACAGGAAAGAAAAACAGTAGCATGTGATATTTTTGGTTCTTCTTCAGTTATATTTTCATAGTGGAACCAGATCCCAAAAGGTAAACAACAAGCTCTCAATTTGATGAAGAGGTTCTTCTGCGAGAAGCAATTTGATGGACAATTATAATCCTAAGATCTAGTAACATACAAGATGACAAGGTATCACCTACGAAAGCATTTCAGTGGCACCTATTGCCGAAAAAACTATTTTTCCCCTACCAAAGGTATAATCCTAAGATCTGTAATAAGTTATCTACCAAATCAAGGTACCACCTACCAAGACACATTTCATCTAATTTGGCCCCTAATGCCTAAGATAACTGATTAAAAAAAGTGGCAAATTTAATTGGGATTAACTTAGCACTTGCAAACTAAATACTTGTATCAAGACCAATATCTAGCAGATCACGGTACCACCTACCAAAGCATTTCAACTAAATTGGCACCCACATTTTGCAAAAAATAACTTATTACAGAAAAACAAAAGCATCTAGTTATCCATATGAAATTCGTAAGCCCTCACTGCATCTAGGTAGGGCAGCCCTCGGGGGGTGCTGTCGAGGAGGGGGGATGGCATGGTGCCATCGGTCGGGGGTGCTGACGAGGGGAAGGCCAGTGACTTCCCTACGAGAGGGGGCGACAACAGCGGTCGACGAGGGGATCGAGGGCGGTCGGCCAAAGGCGCCCGGCCAGAGCTCGCGGGCAGCGACAGAGTGGGTGGCGAGAGGGTGGAGGAGCAGCAGCGGAGGGGTGGCGAGAGGGGGGAGGAGCATTACCTACGGCGGCGGTGGCGGAGGAGAAACCCTAACCACAGTTGCCGGCGTCGGGCGGAGGGTGACGATTGAGAGATGAGCGTGCGGGGGGGCGGCCGGGCCGCGTGTTTTGTTTTGCTTTAGCAGTAGCGTGTGTACAGGGAGCTCGCTACTGCCAAGCCCAATATCAGTAGCGCTTTGTCCTAAAAAAACGCTACTGCTAAGTCTAAGCATGTAAAAACATCAAAAATATACATTGGTCATCATTGATCTTTTTGTGTAGAATCTAAATAGTCAACATGAATCCTCACCGTACCTATATAGGCACAGGCGAGGATTCATATTGCAGCCACAAATCCTACAGATATAGTTCAATGAAGACCAAGTGCTCGAGATAGTTTGAGAAGTAACATATTTAAGGTGGTAAACACCTTGTTCGCTTAGCAGTATGGGACTAAACTTAATTAGTTGCAAGGGGGGTGATACTTAGCAGCAGCAAGTTTTGAAGAAAAACGCAGCTACTAAGTACTTTAGAAGTAGCGCGTCCAGAAGAAGGGCGCTACTACTATATCTAGCCTGGAGGCAATGTCGTGGCCATTATAGTAGTAGCGCTTGTTCCACCTAGAGCGCTACTGCTACTGGGCTATTAGTAGCGCGGTTTCCTCAAGCTCGCTACTGCTAATTAGTAGTAGCGTTTGTTTTTACACCATGCTACTGCTAAGATTATGTGTATAAGGTTTTCCCTAGTAGTGAATAAGGGAGCAGGTACAGTTACCTCATCAAGTTCTACTTTCCTCCCACTCACTTCTTTCGAGAGAAACTCCTTCTCTAGAAAGGATCCATTCTTAGCAACGAATTTCTTGCCTTCGGATCTGTGATAGAAGGTGTACCCAACAATCTCCTTTGGGTATCCTATGAAGACACATTTCTCCGATTTGGGTTCGAGCTTATCAGGTTGAAGCTTTTTCACATAAGCATCGCAGCCCCAAACTTTAAGAAACGACAATTTGGGTTTCTTGCCAAACCGCAGTTCATAAGGTGTCGTCTCAGCGGATTTAGATGGTGCCCTATTTAACGTGAATGCAGCCGTCTCTAAAGCATAACCCCAAAATGATAGCGGTAAATCAGTAAGAGACATCATAGATCGCACCATATCTAATAAAGTGCGGTTACGATGTTCGGATACACCATTACGCTGTGGTGTTCTAGGTGGCGTGAGTTGTGAAACTATTCCGCATTGTTTCAAATGAAGACCAAACTCGTAACTCAAATATTCTCCTCCATGATCAGATCGCAGAAACTTTATTTTCTTGTTACGATGATTTTCCACTTCACTCTGAAATTCCGAACTTTTCAAATGTTCCAGACTTATGTTTCATCAAGTATATATACCCATATCTGCTCAAATCATCTGTGAAGGTCAGAAAATAACGATACCCGCCGCGAGCCTCAATATTCATCGGACCATATACATCAGTATGTATGATTTCCAACAAATCTGTTGCTCGCTCCATTGTTCCGGAGATCGGAGTTTTAGTCAGCTTGCCTATGAGGCATGGTTCGCAAGTACCAAGTGATTCATAATCAAGTGATTCCAAAAGTCCATCGGAATGGAGTTTCTTCATGCGCTTTACACCAATATGATCCAAATGGCAGTGGCACAAATAAGTTGCACTATCATTGTCAACTCTACATCTTTTGGCTTCAATATTATGAATATGTGTGTCACTACTATCGAGATTCAACAAAAATAGACCACTCTTCAAGGGTGCATGACCATAAAAGATATTACTCATATAAATAGAACAACCATTATTCTCTGATTTAAATGAATAACCGTCTTGCATCAAACAAGATCCAGATATAATGTTCATGCTTAACGCTGGCACCAAATAACAATTATTCAGGTCTAAAACTAATCCCGAAGTTAGATGTAGAGGTAGCGTGCCGACGGCGATCACGTAGACTTTGGAACCATTTCCCACGCGCATCGTCACCTCGTCCTTAGCCAATCTTCGCTTAATCCGTAGTCCCTGTTTCGAGTTGCAAATATTAGCAACAGAACCGGTATCAAATACCCAGGTACTACTGCGAGTATTTGTAAGGTACACATCAATAACATGTATATCACATATACCTTTGTTCACCTTGCCATCATTCTTATCCGCCAAATACTTGGGGCAGTTCCGCTTCCAGTGACCAGTCCCTTTGTAGTAGAAGCACTCAGTCTCAGGCTTAGGTCCAGACTTGGGCTTCTCCACTTGAGCAGCAACTTGCTTGCTGCTCTTCTTGAAGTTCCCCTTCTTCCCTTTACCCTTTTTCTTGAAACTGGTGGTCTTGTTGACCATCAACACTTGATGCTCCTTCTTGATTTCTACCTCCGCGGCCTTTAGCATTGCGAAGAGCTCGGGAATCGTCTTATCCATCCCTTGCATGTTATAGTTCATCACGAAGCTTTTGTAGCTTGGTGGCAGTGATTGAAGAACTCTGTCAATGACACTATCAACTGGAAGATTAACTCCCAGCTCAGTCAAGTGATTATGATACCCAGACATTTTGAGTATATGCTCACTGACAGAACTATTCTCCTCCATTTTGCAGCTATAGAACTTATTGGAGACTTCATATCTCTCAATCAGGGCATTTGCTTGAAATATTAGCTTCAACTCCTGGAACATCTCATATGCTCCATGACGTCCAAAACGTCGTTGAATTCCCGGTTCTAAGCCGTAAAGCATGGCACACTGAACTATCGAGTAGTCATCAGCTTTGCTCTGCCAGGCGTTCACAACATCCGGCGTTGCTCCTGCAGCGGGTTTTGCACCTAGCGGTGCTTCCAGGACGTAATTCTTCTGTGCAGCAATGAGGATAATCCTCAAGTTACGGACCCAGTCCGTGTAGTTGCTACCATCATATTTCAACTTAGCTTTCTCTAGGAACGCATTAAAATTCAAAGGAACAGTAGCACGGGCCATTGATCTACAACAACATAGACATGCAAAATACTATCAGGTACTAAGTTCATGATAAATTAAAGTCCAATTAATCATATTACTTAAGAACTCCCACTTAGAAAGACATCCTCTAATCATCTAAGTGATCACGTGATCCAAATCAACTAAACCATGTCCGATCATCATGTGAGATGGAGTAGTTTTCAATGGTGAACATCACTATGTTGATCATATCTGTCAGATCATGGGTTCCGGCAAAACCCTCAAAGTTCGAACACTGGGGTGCGCATGAAGATCTCCCCCTACCGATCCACGTCCTAGCTTCGCTAAGATCTCAAGGACTAACTCGACGAACTCGCAACACAAGGGACACAAGATTTATACTGGTTCGGGCCACCGTTGTGGTGTAATACCCTACTCCAGTGTCTGGTGGTGGATTACCTCTTGGGCTGAGGATGAACAGTTACAAGGGGAAGAACAGCCTGCTGAGGTTGAGGTGTTCTTGTGCTCGGTGTGTGGCTAGGGATTGGCTAAAGATCGGATCGAGCTGACCCCCTCCTACTGTGGTGGCTAGTCCTATTTATAGAGGCCCTGGTCCTCTCCCCAAATATTGAGCAGGAAGGGAGCCAACAACGGCCAATTTGAAAGCGGACAACTAGTACAGCTTATCCTGACAAAAGTAGTCTTCGCCTGAAAAAAGCCTCTGGTGATGACGCCGCCTTGGGCTCCATGGTGACCTCCGTCTTGCCGTCCTGCTGGTCTTGGTCTTGTTCCATTGATATGGAAAACTTTGCTTGACACCTCGGTACTCCATGCCTGCGCTTGCCTCCTTAGAACCAAAGAGGAAAGAAGTACACTATGTGCGCTGGCGCCCGCCTGGTCTCGATCGTCATGGCTCACGTCACGAGAACCTCGCGAGGTTTGCCTTGCCTTGAACTCTCCGCCCCTCGCGAGCCAACCTGGTGAGGCCACTCCCGAAGAGGTCTTGCGTCGTCCACCTCGCGAGGTTTGGCCCCTCGCGAGGGTCTTGAATGCCTTGTTGATGAAGATGGGTCGTACGTGCCCGCTCGCAGAGCCTCGCCATGGGCCGCAGGTAGGCAAGTCTGAGGACCCCCGTTCCCAGAACGCCGACAGTAGCCCCGGGGCCCAAGGCGCGCTCGGGCTTGGCTTTGAGGCGAAGCCAAAGGTCAAGTGCGGAGCACCGCAGGACGCCGACAATAGCCTGCGGCTTTGGTCGACGCGTGGCGGTTGATTGGACGTGGGCGTCTCCGCTTCCCCACGCTGCCTCGGCAACTGCCCGACTTGACATGTCCCTGCGACATGCAAGGGAAAACCATCATTACCTGTGATTGTGGGGGGCGCCGGTTGGCCTTCTCTTGCTATAAATGGGGAGGGGGGCAGAGCCCCCGTCGCCCAACTCTTCCCATTCCGCTTGCTTCTCCTCGTCTGCTCCACCGCCGACACCAAAGGTGCCGTCGAAGAGGTTCTCTGCCGCGAAGAAGGGGAAGGCCCCTCGCGAGGGGCCCGGCTCCCCGGCGCCCAAGCATGGGCGCGGCCGTCCCCGCAAGCACACCACGACCCCCGCCGCGGCCCCTCGCTCCCGCGGTGGCGCCGCTCCGCGTGGCAGGGGTCGTTCCAGTCGAGGCAACCCTGTCGATGAAGGGAGACGTGCCATGGTTCCACAACCTCCCCGGCCGCGCTTCCACTCGGCGGAGGTGCTTCCGGAGTTCGTCGTCTGGTCGGAGAACCCGGCCGGCAACTGGCTTCAGCGGCCGCGCTTCTTCGTCGACGAGCTGCCAGCCTCCGGTCCAGGTGGGCTCTGGCTGCAGGCGGACGGTTGCTGCAGCAGGGCTTCTTGGGTTGCAGTCGAGGTCTCCGTCGCAGGCAACATAGCTCTGGCCCGCGGTTGGCAGACGTTCGCCCGCAAGCGCGGCCTGGGCAGGCGGTGCACCCTCCATTTCAAGTACGACGGTGATGCGACCCTCTATGTGAGGGTGTTTGGGGAAGATGGTCGCCGCGCTGGGTGCTGCCCCGAGGAGGTGCTCGGCCTTGGCGATGGTCGGGACGAGGAGGAGGGCGAACCCGCCCTTGGTGCCGACCGCGTCTCGTCCAGCTATGGTGGCTCTTCCCCTGGCGACAGCTCCAGTAGTGGTGGCTACGACCAGCCGCCACGCCACCACGCCCGCTTCGAAGGTGGCAGCGGGTCGTCTCGTCGCCGCACCTCCGTGAAGCGCGAGGAGGGGTCCGGCTGAGCTCAGGACGTCGCCAAGAGCCCGTCCTTGTGAACCATTGTAGGGGCAGGCACCGCTTTTATCTTGTTCTTCCTTTCCTTCCTGTATCAAAAAAGAAACCAGTATGGTCCCCGGAGGGGCGTGTATCGAACCATGATTCCTCAATCACTATGTTATGCTTATCATTTCTGTGTTGTGCTGTTGTTTTGTGTAGAGACAACTTAGCTTAGCACGCTCAGGGTAGCCTCCTCTTCACGAGGCACTTGTTTCCTGGTGCCTGTCAAGGCCTTCCTTAACTCAGTGGGCGCTTAGGAACTGCAAAAAATTTGTTAGGAAGCTCGCTAGGAAGCTTATCGTTCACCCGAGCCTTGACCCAGCGGTTCATATCGCGGTACCCGAGGGGCACGGATTAGGAGAGATGCGCCAGCTTGTGGGCTCGAACGAGGGTGCCTCGCGAAAAAATAGACGGAAGGCAGAGAAAAGGAAAAACGCTCGCGAGGGCACCTGCCTAGCCCCCTCGTGAGGAATGCGAGAGAGAGAACATGTTAAACTGGAGTCGGAAATAGCGGCAAAAGGCGACGGAACCAAATCAGCAAGGAACACCAGAAGCAAATTTCAATTAAAAGGAGACGAGCCAACTACGGAAAGCAAATGAAAAGTCGCGTCCGACACCTAGTCTAGTCTTCAAGTCTTCTCACCAGCGCGGAGCTAAGTGCTGCCACTAGGACGTGGGAGGGAGCCCCCGAGGCCCGAGGGCAGTACTCCTGAGACTCCGGGGCGTGTACAGCCCCACTCGTTATTACGTGAGAGTGTCACGGGTGGTGAACTTCACAGGCACTGGGCCTTCTTCACAGGCACTGGGCCTTTCTTCATGGGTAGAACTTCCGGAGGTGCTGGATGTTCCAGACGTTCTGGATGGGTACCCCGTCCTATGTCTCCAGGCGCGCGACGCCAGGCCTGGAGACATGGACGACCTTGAACGGGCCCTCCCACATAGGTGAGAGCTTATGCAACCCTTCCCTGGAGAGGACCCGCCTCAGGACGAGGTCACCCGCCTCGAGCGTCCTGGAGCGGATGTTGCGGCGGTGGTATAGCCGCAACGCCTGCTGATACATTGCCGCCCACAGTGCGGCTTCGCAGCGGCGTTCCTCCCCCAGCACGAGGTCCATCCCCCGCGTGGCGTCCTGTTGCGCTTCATCAAACGCCAGGACCCGTGCGGAGCGATGCTTGACCTCGTGAGGGAGGACCGCTTCTGCTCCGTAGACGAGGAAGAACGTGGTCTCGCCCGTTGGCTTGGTGGCGGTGGTGCGGATGGACCACTGCATGGACTGGAGCTCGTCGTACAAGCCCCTGCCGCAGGCCTCGAGCTTCTTCTTGAAGGTCCTGGTCTTAAGGCCCCTCAGGACCTCTGCGTTGGCGCGTTCGGCCTGACCATTGCTCCTGGGGTGCGCCACCGAAGCGTAGCAGATCTACGTTCCAAGGTTAGCACAGTATGTCTTGAAGAGATTACTAGTGAACTGCGAGCCATTATTAGTGATGATGCGGTTGGGGACCCCAAAACGGCTCACGAGACCCTTGATAAACTTGACCGGGGAGCCTGCTGGGATGGCGCGGACGGCTTCCACCTCCGCCCACTTGGTGAACTTGTCAAATGGCGACGTAGAGGTAGAGGTAGCCCCCAGGCGCTCGAGGTAATGGGCCCAAGATATCCAGCCCCCAGACCGCGAACGGCCATGTGGGTTGGATGGTCTGGAGGCCCTGAGCCGGCTGATGGATCTGCTTGGCATGGAACTGGCAGGCTTCACAGGACTTCACCAGCTCGGTTGCGTCATTGAGCGCCGCGGGCCAGTAGAATCTGCTGCGGAATGCCTTGCCGACGAGGGTCCGTGATGACGAGTGGTGCCCGCAATCCCCAACGTGTATGTCGGATAGCAACTCCTTCCCCTGATCCCTAGAGATGCAACACAGTGAAACGTCATTTGGTCGCTTCTTGTACAACTCACCGTCCCGAATGTAGTACACCGTGGCTTGCCGGGCCACGCGCTCCGCGTCCTCCTCCTTCTCCGGCAGCGCCCCTTGCATCAGGTATTCCTTGAATTCCTTGGTCCAGCATCCCTCCTGGGGCTCGAGCGCCAAGAGTAGGCGCACTCCCGAAGTCGGGCCACAGGCTGGGGCTCCTGTGGCAGGCGGCTGCGGGAGTTCCTCCCGAGGCTGAGCTGTCCTTGAAAGTGGTGGTGTCGCTGATGGCTTGAAGAGCCGCTCCTCGAAGACGCCAGGCTCTTGGGGCTGCCGTTTGGATGCCCTCCTGACGATGTCGTCAGCTTCCTTGTTGGTGCCGTGTGGCACGTGCTGCAACTCCAGGCCCGGGAACTGCTTCTCCATCTTGCGCACCTCCGCGAGGTATGCCTCCATGTGCTCGTCCTTCGGCTCGTATACCTTGTTGGAGAAGTTGACGAGGAGCTGCGAGTCGCCCCTAACGGTGAGGCGCTTCACCCCCAGAGCTGCCGCAGCTTTCCGGCCAGCTATGAGGCCTTCGTATTCTGCGATGTTGTTGGAGACCTTCTCGCCCCGCTGAAAGCAGAGCTGCACGGCGTAGTAGAGCTTGTCTTGGGTGGGCGAGATAAGTACTGCTCCAGCCCCCGCGCCCTGGTGCGCGAAGGCGCCATCGAAATACATGACCCATCCATCAGGCGCCTCACTTCCCGGCGAGGTGGACTGGTCCTCGCCTACTTCAAGCGTCGGGGCATCCGTCCATTCTGCCATGAAATCAGCGAGTGCGGCTCCCTTGATGACCCTGGTAGTGCTGAACTCCAACTGGAACGCCTGCAACTCGATGTTCCACTCAGCGACCCTTCCAGCAGAGTTGGGGCTCCTGAGCACTCTCTCCAATGGGTAGGCTGAGACGACCTTGATGGGGTGGCCCTGGAAGTAGTGCCGCAACTTACGCGAGGCCACCAAGAGCGCGAGTAAGAGCTTCTGAGGCATGGGATATCGTGCCCTGGCGTCCCGCAACACCGTGCTGACGAAATACATCGGGTGCTCGACGAAAGTTGGCGCGTTGGTGAGGCTCATGTCTTGCGGGAGTCGGGGCGTCTCCTGAGGTAGTGGAGCTCCCGACGCTTGATCGCTTGTTGGGATCTTGGCGGCGTCGTCCTGCCGAGCTTGGTCCTCTGTGGATGCTGCTACGGCTCTTGCGGCGCCTTCATGATCTTGCATCATCTCGGCTGGCGGTGTAGCTTGGCGCGACGCGCCTTTGGCTTGGCGCTCCTCCCGAACCGCCACCAGAGCCGCGCTGGCGGAGTACGGGGTGGCGGCAAGATAAAGCACTAGGGGCTCGAGGGGCCGTGGCGCCACCATCACCGGAGGGCTGGTCAGGTATCTCTTGAGGTCTTGAAAAGCTCGGTCGGCTTTCGGGGTCCACTCGAACAAGCCCTTCTTCTTCATTAGCTTGAAGAAGGGTAGGGCGCACTCCCCCAGCTTGGAGATGAAGCGCCCCAATGTAGTCACCCAACCAGCCAGCTTCTGCATTTCCTTGAGGGTCTATGGTGGGCTCATGTCTTCAATGGCCTTGATCTTTTCTGGGTTCGCCTCAATCCCTCTGTGGGACACGAGGAAACCTAGCAGCTTGCCGGAAGGGACACCAAACACGCACTTCTCTGGGTTAAGTCGCAAGTTCACCTGGCGCAGGCTCGCGAAAGTCTCCTCCAGATCTTGGATCAAGGTTCTCGCCTCCTGAGACTTCACCACAATGTCGTCGACGTAGGCCTCCGCGTTTCTCCCGAGGTACCACCCTAAGGCGATGTGTATCAACCGTTGAAAGTTTGCACCCGCGTTACGCAGACCGAAGGGCATGCAAGTGTAGCAATACACCCCACACGGGGTTAGGAAGGCTGTCTTCTCTACATCTTCTACCGCCATCTTGATCTGGTGATACCCTGAGAACGCATCTAGGAAGCACAGCAGGTCGCACTCGGCGGTGGAGTCGACGATCTGGTCGATGCGTGGAAGCGGGAACGGATCTTGGGGGCAGGCCTTGCTGAGGTTGGTGAAGTCGACACACATTTGCTCCTTCCCGCCTTTCTTTGGCACAATGACAGGGTTTGCCAGCCATTCAGGGTACCGAACCTCGCGAATGGCACCCGCCGCCTCTAACTTGCGGGTTTCTTGGCCGATGAAGGCCTGCTTTTCCGTGGACTACCATCTCGCTCGCTGCTTCACAGGGCGTCCATTGGGGCACACCCTTAAGTGATGCTGAATCACATCTCTCGGGACCCCCACCACCTGCTTGGGTTCCCATGCGAATATCTCCTTGTTTGCGCGCAAGAACTTCACCAACGCTTCCTCCTGGCCTGGGTCAAGGCCGGCACCTATGGTAAAGGTGGCTCCTGAGGACCCGTCCTCATCGACCGGCACCTGCTTGGTTTCCGCCTTATCTTGGGTGAACAGCTGCTGCTTCTTGGTTGGCGCGGCTCCCTTGGCCTCAGAGGCGCCCGCGCCGACGGGCTGTGCCGCCGCGGCGGTCTTGAGGGCAAGCTTGAGCGTCGCCAAGGCCTCCTTGGCGTCCCCCTTGATGGTGAGGACGCCCTTGCTTCTAGGCATCTTCATGAGGTTGTAGGCCGGATGGGTCGCTGCCATGAACTGGGCCAGAGCTGGGTACCCGAGGATGGCATTGTACGGGAGGCTGATGCGGGCGATGTCGAAGTCGACTAGCTCGGTGAGGTAGTTGTCGCGTGTGCTAAAGGTGACAGGGAGGCGAATCTACCCCAGGGAGTGGGCGGCGCCGCCGCCAACCCCTGAGAAAGGCTTGCTGAGGCTGAGCCGCTCGAGCGGTACGTGAAGAAGGCTGAAGGCTTCCAAGGAGAGCACGTTGAGGCCGGCGCCGCCGTCGATGAGGGTCTTGGTGACGGCCACGCTGCAAATGGTGGGCGTGCAAAGCATCAGGAGCATACCCGAGACGGCGGTGGTGACGGGGTGGTCTTCCGAGTCGAAGGTGAGGTCGGCCTCGGGCGCAGCCCAGCCTGGCGGAGCCCCCGAGCGCTTGGAAGCGGCGCCGATTTGGTGAAGGAATGGCTTGATATGGCGAACTGAAGGCGGTGCTTGAGAGCCGCCTAGTAGGTCCGCGACCATGTGGTGCGCCGGTGCCGCGTAGCGTGTAGTGAAGAGGCCGCGCAGCTCCTCCTAAGATGCCACCATGGATCCGGGGAGGTTGAGCAGCCAGGCGCGCGGCGCGCCAGTGAGGGCCATGGGAAGCCAGTTGGCCATGACCTTGTTGAAGGAAATATGCCCTAGAGGCAATAATAAAGTTATTATTTATTTCCTTATATCATGATAAATGTTTATTATTCATGCTAGAATTGTATTAACCGGAAACATAATACTTGTGTGAATACATAGACAAACAGAGTGTCACTAGTATGCCTCTACTTGACTAGCTCGTTGATCAAAGATGGTTATGTTTCCTAGCCATTGACATGAGTTGTCATTTGATTAACGGGATCACATCATTAGGACAATGATGTGATTGACTTGACCCATTCCGTTAGCTTAGCACATGATCGTTTAGTATTCTGCTATTGCTTTCTTCATGACTTATACATGTTCCTATGACTATGAGATTATGCAACTCCCGTTTACCGGAGGAACACTTTGTGTGCTACCAAACGTCATAATGTAACTGGGTGATTATAAAGGTGCTCTACAGGTGTCTCCGAAGGTACTTGTTGGGTTGGCGTATTTCGAGATTAGGATTTGTCACTCCGATTGTCGGAGAGGTATCTCTGGGCCCACTCGGTAATGCACATCACTTAAGCCTTGCAAGCATTGCAACTAATGAGTTAGTTGTGGGATGATGTATTACAGAACGAGTAAAGAGACTTGCCGGTAACGAGATCGAACTAGGTATTGAGATACCGACGATCGAATCTCGGGCAAGTAACATACCGATGACAAAGGGAACACCGTATGTTGTTATGCGGTCGGACCGGTAAAGATCTTCGTAGAATATGTGGGACCCAATATGAGCATCCAGGTTCCGCTATTGGTTATTGACCGGAGACGTGTCTCGGTCATGTCTACATAGTTCTCGAACCCGTAGGGTCCGCACGCTTAAAGTTTTCGATGACAGTTATATTATGAGTTTATATGTTTTGATGTACCGAGGTTGTTCGGAGTCCCGAATGTGATCACGGACATAACGAGGAGTCTCGAAATGGTTGAAACATGAAGATTGATATATTGGACGACTATATTTGGACACCGGAATTGTTCTGGGGGTTATCGGATATGTAGCCGAGTACCGGGGGGTTACCGGAACCCCCGTGGGGATCAATGGGCTTATATGGGCCTTAGTGGAGAAGAGGGTGGGCGGCCAGGGCAGGCTGCGCGCCCCTCCCCCTCTAGTCCGAATTGGACAAGGAGGGTGGCGGCGCCCCCCTTTCCTTCTTCTCCTCCTCCTCTTCCCCCCCCCCCTTCTCCTAATCCAACAAGGAAGGGAGGGAGTCCTACTCCCGGTGGGAGTAGGACTCCTCCTGGCACGCTCCTCTCCTGGCGGGCCGCCTCTCCCCTCTTGCTCCTTTATATACGGGGGCAGGGGGGCACCCCAAAGATACAACAATTGATCTGTTGATCTTTTTGCCATGTGCGGTGCCCCCTCCACCATAGTCCACCTTGATAATACTGTAGCGGTGCTTAGGCGAAGCCCTGCGTCGGTAGAACATCATCATCGTCACCACGCCGTCGTGCTGACGAAACTCTCCCTCAACACTCGGCTGGAACAGAGTTCGAGGGACGTCATCGGGCTGAACGTGTGCTGAACTCGGAGTTGCCGTGCGTTCGGTACTTGATCGGTCGGATCGTGAAGACGTACGACTACGTCAACCGCGTTGTGGTAACTCTTCCGCTTTCGGTCTACGAGGGTACGTGGACAACACTCTCCCCTCTCGTTGCTATGCATCACCATGATCTTGCGTGTGCGTAGGATTTTTTTTGAAATTACTACGTTACCCAATAGTGGCATCCGAGCCTGGTTTTATGCGTAGATGTCATATGCACGAGTAGAACACAAGTGAGTTGTGGGCGATATAAGTCATACTGCTTACCAGCATGTCATACTTTGGTTCGGCGGTATTGTTGGATGAAGCGGCCCGGACCGACATTACGCGTACGCTTACGCGAGACTGGTTCTACCGATGTGCTTTGCACACAGGTGGCTGGCGGGTGTCAGTTTCTCCAACTTTAGTTGAACCGAGTGTGGCTACGCCCGGTCCTTGCGAAGGTTAAAACAGCACCAACTTGACAAACTATCGTTGTGGTTTTGATGTGTAGGTAAGAACGGTTCTTGCTAAGCCCGTAGCAGCCACGTAAAATTTGCAACAACAAAGTAGAGGACGTCTAACTTGTTCTTGCAGGGCATGTTGTGATGTGATATGGTCAAGACATGATGCTAAATTTTATTGTATGAGATGATCATGTCTTGTAACCGAGTTATCGGCAACTGGCAGGAGCCATATGGTTGTCGCTTTATTGTACGCAATGCAATCGCCCTGTAATGCTTTACTTTATCACTAAGCGGTAGCGATAGTCATAGAAGCATAAGATTGGCGAGACGGCAACGATGCTACGATGGAGATCAAGGTGTCGCGCCGGTGACGATGGTGATCATGACGTGCTTCGGAGATGGAGATCACAAGCACAAGATGATGATGGCCATATCATATCACTTATATTGATTTCATGTGATGTTTATCTTTTATGCATCTTGCTTTGATTGACAGTACCATTTTTAGATTATCTCTCACTAAATTATCAAAGTATAACTGTTCTCCCTGAGTATGCACCGTTGCGAAAGTTCTTCGTGCTGAGACACCACGTGATGATCGGGTGTGATAGGCTCTACGTTCAAATACAACGGGTGCAAAACAGTTGCACATGCGGAATACTCAGGTTAAACTTGACGAGCCTAGGATATAACAAATATGGCCTCGGAACACTGGAGACCGAAAGGTCGAGCGTGAATCATATAGTAGATATGATCAACATAGTGATGTTCACCATTGAAACTACTCCATCTCACGTGATGATCGGACATGGTTTAGTTGATTTGGAATCACGTGATCACTTAGAGGATTAGAGGGATGTCTATCTAAGTGGGAGTTCTTAAGTAATATGATTAATTGAACTTAAATTTATCATGAACTTAGTCCTGGTAGTATTTAGCATATCCTATGTTGTAGATCAATAGCTCCGATGTTTAGCTGCCCGTGTTATTTATTTTTGATAATGTTCCTAAGAGAAAACTAAGTTGAAAAATGTTAGTCGCAATGAATGCGGATTGGATTCCGTGATCTGAGGAGTTATTCCTCATTGGCCTGCACTAGAAGAATTATGTCCCTTGATGCACTGCTAGGTGACAGACCGATTGCAGGAGCACGATGCCAGACATTATGACATTTGGAAAAGCTCTATGATGACTACTTGATAGTTTAGTGCACCATGCTTTACGGCTTAGAATCGGGGCTTCAAAGACGTTTTTGAAACGCCACGGGGCATATGATATAATCCGAGAGTTGAAATTAGTATTTCAGACTCGTGCCCATGTCGAAAGGTACGAGACCTTTGACAAGTACTTTGCCTACAAGATGGAGGAGAATAGCTCAGCTAGTGAGTATGTGCTTAGAATGTCTGAGTACTACAATCACTTGAATCAAGTGGGAATTAATCTTCTAGATAAGATAGTGATTGACAGAGTTCTCTAGTCACTATCACTAAGTTACTAGAACCTCGTGGTGAACTATAATATGAAAGGGATAACGGAAACAATTCCCAAGCTCTTCGTGATGTTGAATCGACGAAGGTAGAAATCAAGAAAGAGCATCAAGTGTTGATGGTTAACACGACCACTAGTTTCAAGAAAAGGGCAAAGGGATAGAAGGGGAACTTCAAGAAGAACAGCAAGCAAGTTGCTGCTCAAGTGAAGAAGCCCAAGTCTGGACCTAAAGCCTAAGACTAAGTTCTTCTACTGCAATGGAAATGGTCACTCGAAGTGGAACTGCCCTAGATATTTGGCGGATAAGAAGGATGGCAAAGTGAACAAAGGTATATTTGATATACTTCTTATTGATGTGTACTTACTAGGGTTTATAGCAACCCCTCAGTATTTGATACTAGTTAAGTTGCTAAGATTAGTACTCGAAACGAGAGTTGCAGAATGAACATAGACTAGTTAAGGTGAAGTGACGATGTGTGTTGGAAGTGGTTCCAAGATTGATATGATCATCATCGCGCACTCCCTATACTTTCGGGATTAGTGTTGAACCTAGATAAATGTTATTTGGTGTTTGCGTTGAGCATGAATATGATTTGATCATGTTCATTGCAATACGGTTATTCATTTAAGTCAAAGAATAATTGTTATTCTGTTTACGTGAATAAACCTTCTGTGGCCATGCACCCAAGGTGAATGGTTTACTGAATCTCGATCGTAGTGATACCCATATTCATAATATTGATGCCAAAAGATGCAGAGTTGATAATGATAGTGCAACTTATTTGTGGCACTGCCGTTTAGGTCATATTGGTGTAAAGCACATGAAGAAACTCCATTCTGATGGGCTTTTTGGAATCACTTGATGCTTGCGAACCATGCCTCATGGGCAAGATGACTAAGACTCCGTTCTCCGGAACAATGGAGCGAGCAACTGACTTATTGGAAATAATACATACTGATGTATATGGTCCGATGAGTGTTGAGGCTCGCGGCGGGTATCTTTATTTTCTGACCTTCACAGATGATTTGAGCAGATATGGGTATATCTACTTAATGAAACATAAGTCTGAAACATTTGAAAAGTTCAAAGAATTTCAGAGTGAAGTGGAAAATCATCGTAACAAGAAAATAAAGTTTCTATGATCTGATCGTGGAGGAGAATATTTGAGTTAAGAGTTTGGTCTTCAATTAAAAACAATGTGGAATAGTTTCACAAATTCATGCCACTTGGAACACCACAGCATAATGGTGTGTCCGAACGTCATAACCGTACTGTATTGGATATAGTGCAATCTATGATGTCTCTTACCGATTTACCACTATCATTTTGGGGTTATGCATTAGAGACTGTTGTCGCGTTAAAAAGGGCACCATCTAAATCCGTTGAGACGACACCATATGAACTGTGGTTTAGCAAGAAACCTAAGCTGTCTTTTCTTAAAGTTTGGGGTTGCAATGCTTATGTGAAAAAGTTTCATCTTGATAAGCTCAAACCCAAGTCGGAGAAGTGCGTCTTCATAGGATACCAAAAGTAACTGTTGGGTACACCTTCTATCACAGATCCAAAGGCAAGTTATTCGTATGTAAGAATGGATCCTTTCTAGAGAAGGAGTTTCTCTTGAAGAAGTGAATGGAGGAAAGTAAGACTTGATGAGATAATTGTACCTTCTCCCGAATTGGAAAGTAGTTCATCACAGAAATCAGTTCCAGTGATTCCTACACCAGTTAGTGAGGAAGCTAATGATGATGATCATGAAACTACAGATCAAGTTACTACTAAACCTCGTAGGTCAACCAGATTATGGTCCGCACCAGAGTGGTGCAGTAATCCTTTCTGGAAGTCATGTTACTAGACCATGACGAACCTACAAACTATGGGGAAGCGATGATGAGCCCAGATTCCGCAAAAAGGCTTGAGGCCTTGAAATCTAAGATGGGATCCATGTATGAGAACAAAGTGTGGACTTTGGTTGACTTGCCCGATGATCGGCAAGCCATAGAAAATAAATTGATCTTCAAGAGGAAGACGGACGCTGATAGTAGTGTTACTATCTACAAAGCTAGACTTGTCGAAAAAAGGTTTCTGACAAAGTTCAAGGTGTTGACTACGATGAGATTTTCTCACTCATAGCGATGCTTAAGTCTGTCCGATTCATGTTAGCAAATTGCCACATTTTATGAAATCTGGAAAATGGATGTCAAAACTACATTCCTTAATGGATTTCTTAAAGAAGAGTTGTATGTGATGCAACCAAAAGGTTTTGTCGATCCTAAAGGTGCTAACAAAATGTGCAAGCTCCAGCGATCCATCCATGGACTGGTGCAAAGCATCTCGGAGTTGGAATATACGCTTTGATGAGTCGATCAAAGCATATAGATTTATACAGACTTGCGGTGAAGCCTGTATTTACAAGAAAGTGAGTGGGAGCACTGCAGTTTTCTGATAAGTATATGTGAAAGACATGTTGTTGATCAGAAATGATGTAGAATTTTCTGGAAAGCATAAAGGAGTGTTTGAAAGGAGTTTTTCAAAGAAAGACCTCGGTAAAGCTGCTTACATATTGAGCATCAAGATTATAGAGATAGATCAAAACGCTTGATAAGTTTTTCAATGAGTACATACCTTGACAAGATTTTGAAGTAGTTCAAAATGGAACAGTCAAGAAAGGGTTCTTGCCTGTGTTACAAGGTGTGAAGTTGAGTAAGACTCAATGCCCGACCACTGCAGAAGATAGAGAGAAGATGAAAGATGTTCCCTATGCTTCAGCCATAGGCTCTATCATGTATGTAATGTTGTGTACCAGATCTGATGTGTTCCTTGCTATAAGTTTAGCAGGGAGGTACCAAAGTAATCCAGGAGTGGATCACTGGACAGCGGTCAAGAACATCCTGAAATACCTGAAAAGGACTAAGGATATGTTTTCTCGTTTATGGAGGTGACAAAGAGCTCATCGTAAATGGTTACATTGATGCAAGCTTTAACACTGATCCAGACGATTCTAAATCGCAAACCGGATACGTGTTTACATTGAACGGTGGAGCTGTCAGTTGGTGCAGTTCTAAACATAGCGTCGTGGCGGGATCTACGTGTGAAGCGGAGTACATAGCTGCTTCGGAAGCAGCAAATGAAGGAGTCTGGATGAAGGAGTTCATATCCGATCTAGGTGTCATACCTAGTGCATCGGGTCCAATGAAAATCTTTTGTGACAATACTGGTGCAATTGCCTTGGCGAAGGAATCCAGATTTCACAAGAGAACCAAGCAAATCAAGAGACGCTTCAATTCCATCCGGGATTTAGTCCAGGTGGGAGACATAGAAATTTGCAAGATACATACGAATCTGAATGTTGCAGACCCGTTGACTAAGCCTCTTCCACGAGCAAAACATGATCAGCAGCAAGGCTCCATGGGTGTTAGAATCATTACAGTGTAATCTAGATTATTGACTCTAGTGCAAGTGGGAGACTGAAGGAAATATGCCCTAGAGGCAATAATAAAGTTATTATTTATTTCCTTATATCATGATAAATGTTTATTATTCATGCTAGAATTGTATTAACTGGAAACATAATACTTGTGTGAATACATAGACAAACAGAGTGTCACTAGTATGCCTCTACTTGACTAGCTCGTTGATCACAGATGGTTATGTTTCCTAGCCATTGACATGAGTTGTCATTTGATTAACGGGATCACATCATTAGGAGAATGATGTGATTGACTTGACCCATTCCGTTAGCTTAGCACACGATCGTTTAGTATTCTGCTATTGCTTTCTTCATGACTTATATATGTTCCTATGACTATGAGATTATGCAACTCCCGTTTACTGGAGGAACACTTTGTGTGCTACCAAACGTCACAACGTAACTGGGTGATTATAAAGGTGCTCTACAGGTGTCTCCGAAGGTACTTGTTGGGTTGGCGTATTTCGAGATTAGGATTTTTCACTCCGATTGTCGGAGAGGTATCTCTGGGCCCACTCGGTAATGCACATCACTTAAGCCTTGCAAGCATTGCAACTAATGAGTTAGTTGCAGGATGATGTATTACAGAACGAGTAAAGAGACTTGCCGGTAACGAGATTGAACTAGGTATTGAGATACCGACGATCGAATCTCGGGCAAGTAACATACCGATGACAAAGGGAACAACGTATGTTGTTATGCGGTCTGACTGATAAAGATCTTCGTAGAATATGTGGGAGCCAATATGAGCATCCAGGTTCCGCTATTGGTTATTGACCGCAGACGTGTCTTGGTCATGTCTACATAGTTCTCGAACCCGTAGGGTCCGCACGCTTAAAGTTTCGATGACAGTTATATTATGAGTTTATATGTTTTGATGTACCGAAGGTTGTTCGGAGTCCCGGATGTGATCACGTACATAACGAGGAGTCTCGAAATGGTCGAGACATGAAGATTGATATATTGGACGACTATATTCGGACACCAGAATGGTTCCGGGGGTTACCGGATATATACCGGAGTACCGGGGGGTTACCGGAACCCCCCGGGGATTAATGGGCCTATATGGGCCTTAGTGGAGAAGAGGAGGGGCGGCCAGGGCAGGCCACGCGCCCCCTCCCCCTCTAGTCCGAATTGGACAAGGAGGGGGGGCGGCGCCCCCCTTTCCATCTTCTCCTCCTCCTCTTCCCCCCCCCTTCTCCTAATCCAACAAGGAAGGGAGGGAGTCCTACTCCCGGTGGGAGTAGGACTCCTCCTGGCGCGCCCCTCTCCTGGCCGGCCGCCTCTCCCCCCTTGCTCCTTCATATACGGGGGCAGGAGGGCACCCCAAAGATACAACAATTGATATGTTGATCTTTTAGCCGTGTGCGGTGCCCCCCTCCACCATAGTCCACCTCGATAATACTGTAGCGGTGCTTAGGCGAAGCCCTGCATCGGTAGAACATCATCATCATCACCACGTCGTCGTGCTGACGAAACTCTGCCTCAACACTCGACTGTATCGGAGTTCGAGGGACGTCATCGGGCTGAACGTGTGCTGAACTCGGAGGTGCCGTGCGTTCGGTACTTGATCGGTCGGATCGTGAAGACGTAGGACTACATGAACCGCGTTGGGCTAACGCTTCCGCTTTCGGTGTACGAGGGTACGTGGACAACACTCTCCCCTCTCGTTGCTATGCATCACCATGATCTTGTGTGTGCGTAGGAAATTTTTTGAAATTACTACATTACCCAACACTTGTCGTCGCCCCCGGCCTCGAGGACGGCCTCCTCGTATGCCAGCAGGAAAGCTGACGGGTCCGCTGCGCCGTCGTAGCGCGGCGGCATCTCCGGCTTGAACTTGGGCGGCCATTGCACCTGCCGCAAGGCGGGGGCCAGGGCTCGGAGCCCCCTGGCCCAGTCGTCGGTGTCTGCCGTCGGAGCCGGGAGCGGGACGCCTGCCATGAGGGTGGAACGCGGTGGTGGCGGAGCGCAGATCGACGGAAGGAAAGCTACGGCGCACCCCTACCTGGCGCGCCAAATGTCGGATCACGGGTTCCGGCAAAACCCTCAAGGTTCGAACACTGGGGTGCGCACGAAGATCTGCCCCTACCGATCCACGTCCTAGCTTCGCTAAGATCTCAAGGACTAACTCGACGAACTCGCAACACAAGGGACACAAGATTTATACTAGTTCGGGCCATCGTTGTGGTGTAATACCCTACTCCAGTGTGTGGTGGTGGATTGCCTCTTGGGCTGAGGATGAACAGTTACAAGGGGAAGAATAGCCTCCTGAGGTTGAGGTGTTCTTGTGCTCGGTGTGTGGCTAGGGATTGGCTAAAGATCAGATCAAGCTGACCCCCTCCTACTGTGGTGGCTAGTCCTATTTATAGAGGCCCTGGTCCTCTCCCCAAATATTGAGCGGGAAGGGAGCCAACAATGGCCAATTTGAAAGGGGACAACTAGTACAGCTTATCCTGACAAAAGCAGTCTTCGCCTGCAAAAGGCTCTGGTGGTGATGCCGCCTTAGACTCCATGGTGACCTCCGTCTTGCCATCCTGCTGGTCTTGGTCTCGTTGCACTGATATGGAAACATTTGCTTGATGCCTCGGTACTCCGCGTCTGTGCTTGCCTCCTTAGCACCAAAGAGGAAAGAAGTACACTGTGCGCGCTGGCGCCCGCCTGGTCTCGATCGTCATGCCTCACGTCACGAGAACCTCACGAGGTTTGCCTTGCCTTGAACTCTCCGCCCCTCGCGAGCCACCCTGGTGAGGACGCTCCCGAAGAGGTCTTGCGTCGTCCGCCTCGCGAGGCTTGGCCCCTCGCGAGGGTCTTGAATGCCTTGTTGATGAAGACGGGTCGTATGGGCCCGCTCGCAGAGCCTCGCCGTGGGCCGCAGGCAGGCAAGTCTGGGGAGCCCTGTTCCCAGAACGCCGACAATATCTACTATATGATTCACGCTCGACCTTTCAATCCTAGTGTTCTGAGGCCATATCCGCATATGCTAGGCTCGTCAAGTTTAACCCGAGTATTCTGCGTGTGAAAAACTAGCTTGCACCCATTGTATGTGAACGTAGAGCTTATCACACCGATCATCACGTGGTGTCTCGGCACGACGAACTTTCGCAACGGTGCATACTCAGGGAGAACACTTGTACCTTGAAATTTAGTGAGAGATCATCTTATAATGCTACCGCCGAACTAAGCAAAATAAGATGCATAGAGGATAAACATCACATGCAATCAGTATAAGTGATATGATATGGCCATCATCATCTTGTGCCTTTGATCTCCATCTCCAAAGCACCGTCATGATCACCATCATCACCGGCATGACACCTTGATATCCATCGTAGCATCGTTGTCGTCTCGCCAACTATTGCTTCTACGACTATCGCTACCGCTTAGTGATAAAGTAAAGCAATTACATGGCGACTGCATTTCATACAATAAAGCGACAACCATATGGCTCCTGCCAGTTGCCGATAACTCTGTTACAAAACATGATCATCTCATACAATAAAATTTAGCATCATGTCTTGACCATATCACATCACAACATGCCCTCCAAAAACAAGTTAGACGTCCTCTACTTTGTTGTTGCAAGTTTTACGTGCCTGCTACGGGCTGAGCAAGAACCGTTCTTACCTACGCATCAAAACCACAACGATTTTTCGTCAAGTGTGTTGTTTTAACCTTCAACAAGGACCGGGCGTAGTCACACTCGATTCAACTAAAGTTGGAGAAACTGACACCCGCCAGCCACCTGTGTGCAAAGCACGTCGGTAGAACCAGTCTCGCGTAAGCGTACGCGTAATGTCGGTCCGGGACGCTTCATCCAACAATACCGCCGAATCAAAATATGACATGCTGGTAAGCAGTATGACTATTATCGCCCACAACTCTTTGTGTTCTACTCGTACATATAACATGTACGCATAGACCTGGCTCGGATGCCACTATTGGGGAATGCAGTAATTTCAAAAAAAAATCCTACGCACTCGCAAGATCCATCTAGGTGATGCATAGCAACGAGAGGGGAGAGTGTTGTCCACGTACCCTCGTAGACCGAAAGCAGAAGCGTTATGACAACGCGGTTGATGTAGTCATACGTCTTCATGATCCGACCGATCCTAGTACCGAAAGTACGGCACCTCCGCGATCTGCACACGTTCGGCTCGGTGACGTCCCACGAACTCTCGATCCAGCTAAGTGTCGAGGGAGAGCTTCGTCAGCACAACGGCGTGATGACGGTGATGATGAAGTTACCGACGCAGGGCTTCGCCTAAGCACTACAACGATATGACCGAGGTGGAATCTGTGGACGGGGCACCGCACACGGCTAAAACAACTGTCAACTTGTGTGTCTATGGGGTGCCCCCCTCCCCCGTATATAAAGGAGTGGAGGAGGGGGAGGGCCGGCCCTCTCATGGCGCGCCACAAGGGGAGTCCTACTCCTACCAGGAGTAGGATTCCCCCCTTCCCTAGTTGGAGTAGGAGAGGAAGAAAGGAGGAGAGAGGGAGAAGGAAAGGGGGGCGCTGCCCCCCCCCTTCCCTAGTCCAATTCGGACCCAAGGGGGAGGGGGCACGCGGCCTGCCCTGGCCGCCCCTCTCTCTCTCCACTAAGGCCCATATGGCCCATTAGACTCCCTGGGGGGTTTCGGTAACCCCCCGGTACTCCGGTAATTGCCCGAACTCACCCGGAATCATTCCGAAGTCCAAACATAGTCATCCAATATATCAATATTTATGTTTCGACCATTTCGAGACTCCTCGTCTTGTCCGTGATCACATCCGGGACTCTGAATAACCTTCGGTACATCAAAACACATAAACTCATAATACCGATCGTCACCGAACATTAAGCGTGCGGACCCTACGGGTTCGAGAACTATGTAGACATGACCAAGACTCATCTCCGATCAATAACCAATACCGAAACCTGGATGCTCATATTGGTTCACATATTCTACGAATATCTTTATCGGACAAGGCCTTGGGGGGCGCAGCCTCTCCTCTCTCTTTCCCCTAAAGCCCAATAAGGCCCATATACTCCCCGGCGAATTCTCGTAACTCTCCGATACTCCGAAAAGTACCCGAATCACTCAGAACCTTTCCGATGTCCGAATATAGTCGTCCAATATATCGATCTTTACGTCTCGACCATTTCGAGACTCCTCGTCATGTCCCCGATCTCATCCGGGACTCCGAACTACCTTCGGTACATCAAAACACATAAACTCATAATACAAATTGTCATAGAACTTTAAGCGTGCGGACCCTACGGGTTCGAGAACTATGTAGACATGACTGAGACACGTCTACGGTCAATAACCAATAGCGGAACCTGGATGCTCATATTGGCTCCTACATATTCTACGAAGATCTTTATCGGTCAAACCGCATAACAACATACGTTGTTTCCTTTGTCATCGGTATGTTACTTGCCCGAGATTCGATCGTCGGTATCTCAGTACCTAGTTCAATCTCATTACCAGCAAGTCTCATTACTCGTTCTGTAATGCATCATCCCGCAACTAACTCATTAGTCACATTGCTTGCAAGGCTTATAGTGATGTGCATTACAGAGAGGGCCCTGAGATACCTCTCCGACAATCGGAGTGACAAATCCTAATCTCGATCTATGCCAACTCAATAAACACCATTAGAGACACCTGTAGAGCATCTTTATAATCACCTAGTTACGTTGTGACGTTTGATAGCATACTAAGTGTTCCTCCGGTATTCGGGAATTGCATAATCTCATAGTCATAGGAACATGTATAAGTCATGAAGAAAGAAATAGCAACAAACTAAACGATCAAGTGCTAAGTTAATGGAATGGGTCAAGTCAATCACATCATTCTCTAATGATGTGATCCCGTTAATCAAATGACAACTCATGTCTATGGCTAGGAAACTTAACCATCTTTGATTCAACGAGCTAGTCAAGTAGAGGCATACCAGTGACACTCCGTTTGTCTATGTATTCACACATGTACTAAGTTTCCGGTTAATACAATTCTAGCATGAATAATAAATATTTATCATGATATAAGGAAATATAAATAACAACTTTATTATTGCCTCTAGGGCATATTTCCTTCAGATTACACTTCTGCAATCTCATTATGTTGAGAAGGTGTTGAGCCGTTTTGGATCCTCGAACTGCAAACCATCTCAAACACCATATGATCCTAGTGAGTTGGTTCGAAAGTTCGAAGGCACGGCTAAGGATCAACTGTTATACTATCAAATCATTGGTTCACTCATGTACCTAGCGAGCGCAACGAGGCCTGACATCGCGTTTGCTGTAAGCAAACTGAGCCAGTTTGTTTCCAACCCGGGTGATGTGCATTGGCATACTATTGAGAGAGTTATGCGCTATCTAAAGGGTACTATGAACTAAGGACTTCACTATACGGAATACCCGTCGGTACTTGAAGGGTATAGAGATGCGAATTGGATCTCTGATGCTGATGAGATGAAGGCCACGACTGGGTATATGTTTACTCTTGGAGGTGGCGCTGTTTCCTGGAAGTCTTGCAAGCAAACGATCTTAACGAGATCGACAATGGAAGCATAATTAACAGCATTAGACACATCTCGTGTCGAAGCAGGATGGCTTTGAGATCTTTTGATGGACTTTGAAGGAAATATGCCCTAGAGGCAATAGCAAAGTGTCGTGGTATTCTCACGGGGGGGATGTGAGGCGATAGATGCCACAAGGGCTTAGTGTGAGGGTAAGACTGCTGCTGATAGGACCGGGAGCGGGTATGCGAGTAGCACGCGCTAGTTTACCCAGGTTCGGGGCTCTCCGGAGAGATAATACCCCTACTCCTGCATGTCTGTGTATCTGTAGTATATCTGTTACAGGATGCTCCTGGAGCTGTATCTGAGGTCAGTGCCATAGGCATCTGGCATCTGGCCTCGTATGTGGCATGCTAGTGGCCGGCCATGCTCATGGCCGTGAGCATTGGAGTGCTCATGCGTGAGTGTGTTGTGTGGATGGATGGATAGCTAGCTAGCTTGCTAGCTATTTGCTTGTGTGTGCGTGAGTCCATGCCCTTGGATGGATGGATGTGTGTCTCCTTTTATAGTGTGAGGTAGCTTTGTATGTAAGCTAGCTAGTGGCATGGGGGGCATGGGTGAGTGTCATACTTGTCTCCTAGGTCACTTCATGAATAGTGCCAGGGGACAAGTGACACTATACATGATGGCTGGGGTGACACGTGAATAGTGCTCGGGTACGACCGTCTCGTCGGTGTCTTGTCGGTGTCGAGTCGGGCTGCAGTCGGCAGCCGGCTGGTCGGCGCAGCCGGCCGGGTGGAGCAGTCGGACGGGGAGCCGGCAGGAGCGTCCGGGTAGTCGGACTGAGGGGCTTTGCTAGCCCCGATGTCTTGAAATATTGTCTTGCCGTCTTCGGGATACCCGTGTCCAATTACTCCGACAGTAGCCCCCAAGCCTCCGGGCAACTTGGCAAAGTTGGGCGGAGGTTTTTTCGCGAGTGTTCATGGAAATGATCATAAAAAAGGACGAAGTTAGTCCACGCAGATATATCAAATGTTTGCTTTTAGCATTGCAAGTTTTATGCGGAGGGTGCCGACTCGGTTTCGTCCGAGCCCCCTTCAATCTTTTTCATGTTCCCTCTGCTCTTTGGCTTGTGCTCTCGCTTGTCGGACAGCCGCTCCGCGGTCTGTGGCTGAGAGTGGGCCGCGGAGTGGAGTGTACAATGTTCAGACTCTAGGAGCGAATTTAACCGAGTAGATACTCATAAAGAAAACGGTCGGGTCGCCCGAAGCGTTTTTCTTCCCGGACGTTTTTCGCGTGGGTGGCCTCCAGCGTTCACTCTTGCCAGTCGGACAGCCGCTCTGCGGTCTGTGACTAAGAGTGGGCTTTTCATACCGCGCACGCTACTAAGCCGTCTGCGGGAACTAACGTCTCAGGCCAAGCGGCCAGCCCCCGGGCCAACTCTGGCTAGCGCCAAGGCGAACAGTGATGTAACTGTAATAAAATGCGGAGATAGCCCCCGAGCATGGCTCGAGGTTATCCGTGCTCTCGTGGTGAAAAAATATGCGGGTGAGGAGCTCACATTGATTTTCATGTAGTCGCGGCGGAGGTTATCAAAGATAGCCGGCGTGGCACGGCACGTGCGGAGCGCGCCGGCGCACCCGCTGGGTGTGGCCTTTGAGCCCCCACGTGCTCGAAGGGGTCCCGGCCGGTCAGGCTCGACCGGCCAGGCGGCGAGGCGTCTTGCAGCGCCCTTTTTCTTCTTCTGCCGGCTGCTGGCAGCCGGACAAAACTCTTCTCTTGTCTGCAATCTTCCGTGGGGGCGCCAGCGCACCCACTGGGTGTAGCCCCCGAGATTCGGGCCGACTGCTGAGCAGTCGGGCCGGATCTTCCGGCAACTACTTTGTCTTCTTTCCTCGCGGGGGCGCGTCAGCGCACCCGCTGGGTGTAGCCCCCGAGATTCGGGCCGACTGCTGAGCAGTCGGGCCGGATCTCCCGGCGACTGCTTTGTCTTCTTCCTCGCGGGGGCGCGTCAGCGCACCCGCTGGGTGTAGCCCCCGAGATTCGGGCCGACTGCTGAGCAGTCGGGCCGGATCTCCCGGCGACTACTTTGTCTTCTCTTTCTTCGCGGGGGCGCGTCAGCGCACCCGCTGGCTGTGCCGTCGGAGCAGGAGGCAGACCAGCCGGCTTGGCACTGCTGACAGCGCGGGTCACGAGTGACCGTCCGAGTGGCGAAGCAGGCGGACGAATCATCCGGACGGGTGTTTCTTTTCTTCTCTTTGTCCTAGCCGACTTCTATCTCTTTTTTCTCTCTCTTCTTTTTTTTCACATGGCCAGCCGGCCTGTGACTTTTCTCCAGCCGGATTGGGCACTCGGCCCTTTCTCTCTCTCTCTTTCTTTTCTTTTCTGTGCTTGAGGAGCCGGATGCAGGCAGAGGCGGCCGACGCGCGGGTGCCGGGTGGATCCGGCCAGTCGGCGCGGGGCGGAGCCGGCCAGGCGAGCGGAGCAGAGGGCCAGCCGGCCGGGGCCGGACGGAGTGGCGAGCCGGCGGGCGGCCAGCGCGGACGCCGAGGCGGACACCGGCCGTCGAGGGGACCCGGCGGCGCGGACAGAGTCGGGGCGATGCGGGGGGGAGCCGGCGGGGGAGCAGCGAGCAAGCGGAGCCGGCCCGCGGGGGCGGCCGGGTGTGAAGGCGGATGCCGGCTGGGAGCGGCGACCCGGCCAACGGGCGCGCGGTAGCCGGCCGGCCGAGCGAGGAGTCGGCCAAACGCGGGCGACGTCGGGGGCGGGATCCGGCGGGCGGCGCAATAGCCGGCCCTGGCCGGCACAAGGCGGCGGAGGGATGCGCATGCGAGGCGTGAGAGGACGAAGGCGTCGGCGACGTGGGAGGCCGGCGTCACGGGAAATCGGCGACGGGGGCGCAGACGTGCCAGCAGGCGGGCGGGCGAAGCCGGCCAGAGGAGGAGCCAGCCGGGGAACCGGACGGCGGGACCAGGCGGAGGGGATGCAGGAGCCGGCCGGAGGAGGCGAGGCTGTAGCCGGCGTGGGAGGCTTGGAGCCGACCCTGGCCGGGTGCGCAGAGGAGGCGGAGGCCGGCGGCTTGGGAACCCGGCGGAGGCGGAGCAGCCGCGGGCGCGCGAGGACGGCCGGATGCGGAGGCGGACGCCGGCAGGGGGTGGCAACCCGGCCGGTGGGCGCGCGGGAGCCGCGCACACAGGAAGGCGACACCGCAGCGACGCAGGCGGCCGGGCCACGAGCGGAGATGCACGCGGGAGGCCAGAGCTGGCGTGGTGCAGGGAGGCGGCTTGGAGCCCGCCGGCTGTCGGCGAGGGGCTGCAAGCGCAGCAGGAGCTCCTCAGCAGGAGGAGCAGAGGGAGCCACTAGAGTTGCTGAGCAGCGGCGCTGCGGCGGGCGGCGCGGCGCCTGCGGGGGGAGCCGAGCGCTGCATTGCGGTCGAGCCAGAGTATATGATGTATTCGAGTAGCATCTGCCTAATGTATAGCCATTATCTGACTACTATCTGCGTAAGAGATGGCCATTGTCTGGCTTGTGTCTGGGGATTATCTGGCTAGTGTATGGCCAATGGTTTGACCATTGTCTCACTTGCATCTAGCTAGCTTGCGTAGATGGTGTATGGGTGTTTCGGCCGGAGCAAGGCGCAACACGGAGGGAAGCAGGCGCAAGCGGCGCGTGGATGGACACGGCCGACCGAAGCGAGGCCCCACGCGCGGACTGACGAGGCTGACGACGAGGACGCGCCATCCCGCGCGGCCGCTCCGGGGGCGGGTCGAAGTCGAGCCCCCGAGCGCTGCCGGAGAGACGACGCGACGCCGCGGCGGTGATGGCGAAGATGGTCCCGCCCGGACTGCGAAACCAGCAGCAGCGTGGTAGCATAGTAGTAGTACCACACCACGGTGGGCGCCAACTGTCGTGGTATTCTCACGGGGGGATGTGAGGCGACAGATGCCACAAGGGCTTAGTGTGAGGGTAAGACTGCTGCTGATAGGACCGGGAGCGGGTATGCGAGTAGCACGCGCTAGTTTACCCAGGTTCGGGGCTCTCCGGAGAGATAATACCCCTACTCCTGCATGTCTGTGTATCTGTAGTATATCTGGTACAGGATGCTCCTGGAGCTGTATCTGAGGTCAGTGCCATAGGCATCTGGCATCTGGCCTCGTATGTGGCATGCTAGTGGCCGGCCATGCTCATGGCCGTGAGCATTGGAGTGCTCATGCGTGAGTGTGTTGTGTGGATGGATGGATGGATAGCTAGCTAGCTTGCTAGCTATTTGCTTGTGTGTGCGTGAGTCCATGCCCTTGGATGGATGGATGTGTGTCTCCTTTTATAGTGTGAGGTAGCTTTGTATGTAAGCTAGTTAGTGGCATGGGGGGCATGGGTGAGTGTCATACTTGTCTCCTAGGTCACTTCATGAATAGTGCCAGGGGACAAGTGACACTATACATGATGGCTGGGGTGACACGTGAATAGTGCTCGGGTACGACCGTCTCGTCGGTGTCTTGTCGGTGTCGAGTCGGGCTGCAGTCGGCAGCCGGCTGGTCGGCGCAGTCGGTCAGCTGGCAGCCGGCCGGGTGGAGCAGTCGGACGGGGAGCCGGCAGGAGCGGCCGGGCAGTCGGACTGAGGGGCTTTGCTAGCCCCGATGTCTTGAAATATTGTCTTGCCGTCTTCGGGATACCGGTGTCCAATTACTCCGACACAAAGTTCTTATTTATTTCCTTAAATCATGATAAAAGTTTATTATTCATGCTAGAATTGTATTAACTGGAAACATAATACTTGTGTGAATACATAGACAAACAGAGTGTCACTAGTATGCCTTTACTTGACTAGCTCGTTGATCAAAGATGGTTATGTTTCCTAGCCATAGACATGAGTTGTCATTTGATTAACGGGATCACATCATTAGGAGAATGATGTGATTGACTTGACCCATTCCGTTAGCTTAGCACTCGATCGTTTAGTATGTTGCTATTGCTTTCTTCATGACTTATACATGTTCCTATGACTATGAGATTATGCAACTCCCGTTTACCGGAGGAACACTTTGTGTGCTACCAAACGTCACAACGTAACTGGGTAATTATAAAGGTGCTCTACAGGTGCTTCCAAAGGTACTTGTTGGGTTGGCGTATTTCGAGATTAGGATTTGTCACTCCGATTGTCGGAGAGGTATCTCTGGGCCCACTCGGTAATGCACATCACTATAAGCCTTGCAGGCATTGTAACTAATGAGTTAGTTGCGGGATGATGTATTACGGAACGAGTAAAGAGACTTGCCGGTAACGAGATTGAACTAGGTATTGAGATACCGACGATCGAATCTCGGGCAAGTAACATACCGATGACAAAGGGAACAACGTATGTTGTTATGCGGTCTGACCGATAAAGATCTTCGTAGAATATGTGGGAGCCAATATGGGCATCCAGGTTTCGCTATTGGTTATTGACCGGAGATATGTCTCGGTCATGTCTACATAGTTCTCGAACCCGTAGGTTGTTGGGTTAACGTTACGATGACAGTTATATTATGAGTTTATATGTTTTGATGTACCGAAGGTTGTTCGGAGTCCCGGATGTGATCACGGACATGACGAGGAGTCTCGAAATGGTCGAGACATAAAGATTGATATATTGGAAGCCTATGTTTGGATATCGGAAGTGTTCCGGGTGAAATCGGGATTTTACCGGAGTACCGGGAGGTTACCGGAACACCCCGGCAACTTAATGGGCCTTAGTGGGCCTAGGTGGAAGAGAGGAGAGGAGGCCAGGGTAGGGCCGCACGCCCCTCCCCCCCAGTCCGAATAGGACAAGGAGAGGGGGGCGGCGCCCCCCCCCCCCTTTCCTTCCTCCCCTCCACCTCTTCCCCCTCTCTCTCCTAGTCCAACATGGAAAAGGGGGGAGTCCTACTCCCGGTAGGAGTAGGACTCCTCCTGGCGCGCCTCTCCCCTTGGCCGGCCGAACCCCCCTTGCTCCTTTATATACGGGGGCAGGGGGCACCTCTAGACACACAATTGATCATTGACCTCTTAGCCGTGTGCGGTGCCCCCCTCCACCATATTACACCTCGATAATATCGTAGCGGTGCTTAGGCGAAGCCCTGCATCGGTAGAACATCATCATCGTCACCACGCCGTCGTGCTGACGAAACTCTCCCTGAACACTCGGCTGGATCGGAGTTCGAGGGACGTCATCGAGCTGAACGTGTGCTGAACTCGGAGGTGCCGTACGTTCGGTACTTGATCGGTCGGATCGTGAAGACGTACGACTACATCAACCGCGTTGTTTTAACGCTTCCGCTTTTGGTCTACGAGGGTACGTGGACAACACTCTCCCCTCTCGTTGCTATGCATCACCATGATCTTGCGTGTGCGTAGGAATTTTTTTGAAATTACTACGTTCCCCAACAGACTTGCCATTGTTTGATAAACCGGTTCCAGCTATCCTTATGAACCGTGGCAATGAGACTTTCGTCACCAAGGTGAAGAGTTCAAAGAACAACATGAAGTCCAACAAACACATAAGAATGAGATTAAATGCTGTCAGAAAATTAAGAAACTCCAGAGTGATAGCGTTGGAGTATGTCCATACTTCTAAGAATCTGGTAGATCCCTTTACAAAAGGGCTATCACTTGTTGTGATAGATAGTGCATCGAGGAAGATGGGTATGAGACCCACATGAGTTGCCATGGTGGTAACCCAACCTATGTGATCGGAGATCCCGTGAAGTAGGAGCTGGGAAAAAAAGCCAGTGGTGAACTGAGGAGACTAACTATACTAACCCACTCTGTTGGAGATGCAATACTCTGGATACTGTATGGTAGGATGACTATTGTCTTAATGTGTTCCAAAGCTTATGTAAGCAAGATGCTATCCTACATAGCGATGTTTGGAGGAACACACCTATGTGAGCCCGACTGCTGGTCACAGTCTATGAGATTGGGGTGATCTCTAGTAAGCTCATGAATAGGCCAGGAGTGTGACTTATATGCTCCACCCGAGGGGTCAGCCTTCGGCGGCCTAGTACTAGTAAGACATGTGGTGAAACTTCTTTACGCCAAACTGACAATTCAAGGCATAGTCCATTGTTCAGTTGTGAAGGAGTGTAGCTGCTTGCTCTAGGTGAACTTCAACCTTAACAGGTCTTCACTGAAACACTGGTATATCGGAACAGCAATTGGAACAGAGGACATAATGGGCCCTCGAGATCTGATGGGGGATTGCTGAAATTTGGGATGGGCTTTAGGTCCGTATAGCAATTTCTGAAAAATCTCTAAGGGCCCATGTGGGGTTATTGGCACTAGGTGGAGGTGGGAAGTTTAGTCCCACCCCGGAAATGGAAAAGGAGTTGGACCTCTTTATAAGGGATGTTCTTTCACATGCTATTGGAGCTTGAGAAAAGAAGAGGCCCTCGTGCACTCCTCCTCTGCCGCCCGCCTCGCCACGCCACGACGCGACGCGACGCGGGTTGCGGGATTGAGCCGAGTCGAGCTCACACCTACGCGCTTATTTTTGCCAAGCCGCCACAATCAGATCGCATTGCATCTGCTCCACGTGCACGCCCACTGTCGTTCCTTTGTTGCTGCTGCCGCCGGTGACTCCGCGTACACGGTCGACGGGAGAGCGGGTCTCCGAAACCCCGCCCTTCCGGTTCCTGTACGGGAGAGGGGCGAATAGGTTTTTGGGAAGCGACTACGCGACTGCTCGTTGTTCGTCTATCTCCTCTACGTTCGCTTCGTCCTCGTCATCACCATGTCCACCGACGCCGAGAAAGCTGAAGCCGGCAAGAAGGCCACCGAGGATGCCGCAGCTGTTGTCACCGCTGCCGGGGCTTCTGCCTGGCCTACTGGAGGGTATAAATATGTTTATCCCGCTCCTGTTTATTTTCGTATTAGCAGTACTAGCAGTATGTGTAGATTTGTCTACTGTTTGCTTAGTACGTGCATGTTTAGATCAGAACCAGTATGTTGTCAATTTAGTCAATGTTATGCTAGTGATTTATCTATGGATTAAATTAGTCGAAAAATTGCCTATTTTCTCAGCACAAACATCACAAACTTTGACCAAGTTTGTGGAGAAAAACATTTACATTCAGAATGCCAAATATATATCATTAGATTCATCATTAGATTTAGTTTCATAAAATGAGGAGGCAGCAGGAATCCGTCGATATGATTTGTGCCCTAGACGCGATTGCGCATTGCGCATTGCGCACCAATGTGTGCATGCAAGTAAGTCTCTGGAACTTGCAAGAGACGGGGCGGCAGGAACTTACTTTGCGCATTTGAAAACCGAACCGAAAAACCATATTGAAAATAAACCGAACCGAACCGATTTTATGGTTTTTATGGTTTCTGGTTTCGGTATGGTATGAACTTTTCATACCGATTTGAGCTTTGGTTTTTATGGTATATACCGAAAAACCGAACGGTTAACCGAATAAACCGAAGTAAAAAATAAATTTATATTTCTTGAGATGAATAACCATACAAATTGACGTTTTTCTTGTACATGAGTCAAATTCACTACTAAGCACGTAATTTTTTCTTGTAACATACTCATTTTTCTCTTTTTAAAATGCTAAGCACGTCCATAAGCATCAACAGATGGATCAATTCATGCATTATATACTTATATATATATATATGTTTTGAGTCATAAATTTACAAATTATTATTATGTCATTTTCAAATTCGCGTCAACTTTGGTTTTTATGGTATATACCAAAACCATACCGAAATAGTTTGGTATATACCGAAACCAAACCATATTTTATTTTCATACCGTATTTACCGAAGTATTAATATCGTACAAACCGAAAAACTGTATAAACCGAACCATGTAAACCGGATAAACCGAACGCGCAGGGTGAGCAGGAAGTGGAATCCACCACCAATGGCACACAGACAAGCCCTCTAGCCGCTCTTTAAAGGAGGTATTGAAGCGCTGAGGCTCAGATGGCAATGTATTTTGCCTTTTTTGGGTGCAGCGTGGCCTCACCACGAGAGTTAGCCAGGGCTTCCGTGGTGTTGCAACGTGTACGTAACTCTCATTACTTCCACGTGACGGGATTTTTCCTCTAATTTTTATTTCATGGAACTGATAAAAACAATCATGACAAAGTTTAGTTCAGTTTTCTTTTTCCTTTTTTTTTGCTGGGAAGTTCAGTTCAGGTATTGCAGGGCCAGGATTAGTTATGTCCTGTCCCCCTTTTCCTGAGACCCCTCTATTCTATTTTCAACTCTGGATTACCTCCGAGTGAAGGAGCTTTTCGCTCGCAATTTTCGCGAAACTGGTAACAAGAAAAACAGAGTTTAGTTCAGGCTGTGCAGGCTTGGATTAGTTCCACCCCTCCCAAATGCCACAGTCCAATACCCTCACTATTTATTAGTATCTCCGTATGTAAATAGATGACGATGGTGTAAAAAAAAAGTATGCGATCAAAGTTCTCTATTGAGTAAGGTGTAACACTATCACTGGATTCATCGTGAAATATAATTTCATAATACAAAATTTCTTTTTTGTTAACAAGCCTACCAGCATAGCTAAGGTGCGTTTGCATGCAATCTGTTTACTATTTTAATTGGACTATATTTCCCAAGAGTCCTTTATGGGTCACAGTGGCCAAATCAAGAAAACACATCCAGACAAACCTTTTATGTAGCATGCAACTTAATTTTTCATGTCTTTTAGATTTGAATCTCAAAATCTCCATTACTGCAAAATGATAAAATTGATGGTCTTCACCCACATCCATCACTCAAAGCTCCACCAGAATCTCGCACCTTAGGTATGATGGCTATTTGAATGATAAGTGTATGTGATGACCCTAATAATGAACGATTCATGTTAGTCGGGCTCCTGGAAATTCATGCTATCACCCGGAGACTTAAGGGCTTTTGCACACGAGCAAACATTGAACACAAGAATCTTTTGTGCCACATAAACTCGCTAAGTCTTTTTTGTTTCTTGCTTCCTTTTATCCAGAGTTTGGAGAGAGTGATTTGTTACATGACCGAGCAAACACACATCATGCACCAAAGTACCCGCACCATCCCATTAATGAGACCATGAGTGCGTGAACTAAAACCTTGCTGGCATAGCACGTGATCTAGTTGTTGCACCATGTTATCCCATGAGTCGGTTTACAACATAGATGCGGCAAAAACGACCCTAACCAGAAACATGAGCTTGACACAAATAAGCTTTGCCATTAACATCGACACTCATCACACAGAGCTCCATGTAACACTTTTTGAAATAGAAAACAAACTGAAAAATTGACCATGCACTAAGTTTACCACCCCCTCTGATCCATATTAATTGTCGCTGATTTAGTAATTGTACTAAATCAGCGACAACTAATATGGATCGGGAGTACAACAATTTCGGCTGGTGGCGGAGACAAAGGGGGCGAGCAGGGACCTGGACGACCCCCCCCCCCCCTCTTAATGATCGAGATATATCAGTACAATTAGGATATATCAGTACAATTAGGGTCATATCACATGTAGTTGCCCCCCTTGACTTAAAATGTAGAAGCTGATTATGTGTAGAGTTTAAAGAAAAGCCCACAAAAGCCCAACTTTTGTTCTCCTTGACTTCTACACCCTTTTAATCGTCGATGATTAAGGATGGGATTAGCCTTGCAGTGATTAAGGATGGGATTGAGGTAGAAGTGATTAAGGATGGATTATCGTCTACCGTTCCGCTGCCTCACGCCTTCCTTCTAATTACTTACTAAATCATGTTAAATTTGATCCCCGACGAGTCGGTGACGTGGACTCCAGAGCCAGCGATCCAACACTCGTCAATTTTTATTTTTCAGCTAACTAGCCAAGGTAAACAATATTGTCTACGTGTACTAATCCGGCTATGTAGTACTTCCATATGTATATGGTTTGTTGAAATCGTATAAAACTAGTAGATCATTAGCACTACATGTGTGATGGTTGAGTGATATCTTGTTAATTACTAGTCCAATACGATTGTAGTTAGATTGTTCATTTTTCAATCATGTCACGTACTAATCTGTAATTACTAACCTTTCTCAACTCCCATCTTATACCTATCAAAATTCTACAATAATTTTAAATTTCTTTCAGATTGTGTGATCTATGATGCTAATTTTTACACTTAATGTTATGAAATGAAATTAGCAGCTAAGTTGTTCATTTGATAAAATATTTTTTTCTTATCTTCACGTAAATTTAGGCTAATACAAATATAATTATATTTTATAGCACTCAAGCCACACATTATTATTACATTATGATAAAAAGGTCAAAAAAATATATCAACATAGCTTGGCCCTGATCATATACACAAATATTAGCTTCGACACTGATTTCGGACACATAGTTGATCTATAGTACTACATCAATAATGTTATTAATCTTTGCTGACTTTTTTACTTTTTTGTGACTCATTATTTTGACTACGATATTAGAAATCGAATAGAAAATCAATCATGTGTTTTAATATATAATATTCGTCCCTATAATTTTAATGGCATTTGTCGTTGCAAATATAACTTGTGCTAAGTTGAACCAATCAAAATTTATGCCAAACACTTTTTTTTCTCCTTAGATTTTTTTTCAAGATATTGTCAATTTTGCATGGTTAATATTCCTACTTACACCATACCCCTTCAATCTGTATGCAGAAAAGGAGAGGATAAAATCACATGTCCTCGTGGATGATGCTTTGGCTACTTAGATGTATTATAGTATATTCATATTATCTCACAATAGTTTTTAATATCCTATGGAGTGTACTAACAAATATCCCGATGGATGTTTCTTGAACATATGGTTGTCTAACCTTAGATATACCAGTACAGAGTGTATGAGGTGTTTATATATAGTTTCCTCTTGGATCATGCACATCAGTAGTTTTATGGTTGTTTGATGACCAAATATGTCCTTCCAGCTCTTAGGGTTCAATAGTGGAATGGAAAGCATGCATACTTCGTACTTGGAATTGAAACAACACAATTTTTTACAACATGAGAATTAGAACACAATTTTAAGGTTGTAATATCATGTACAGTTTTTCTTAACTAGCACAGGTTGTGCATAAATGTGCGGGAAGCGGATATAATAATCTTTATTTTTTGGACTCTATATTATGCTATTTTCCGCAAGCATGAGATCAACAATGATATGTTTCTTTTCTATACGATATTTATTTGGAATCTCGCAAGAACACCAGATCAATAGCGCGATGTCTCACTAGTAGAAAAAGAGGCTTCCATACGCCCCCATTAGTCCCCAAAATAATCGAACCGCGACCAAAGGGGTCTTTAGTCGCGGTTCGGGAGGAGACCCGCGACCAACTATCTGGGCCCAGCGCGCTCGGTCGACAGCTGGCGGACGGGAGGGGCTTTAGTCCCGGTTGGCCTGGCCAACCGGGACTAAAGGTCCTCAGGCTGGCCCGAAGGCCTTTAGTCGCGGTTGGCCAGACCAACCGGTACTAAAGGGCCCATCAAACTCTACCCCCCCCCCCCCCCCCCGTGGACCGCCTTTTCAGTTTTAGAAAAACCAAAAGAAAATGATGAAAATGTCAAAAAAATAAAATAAAATAAGTTTCTCATGTGATATGTGGTCTAGTTGTTGGGAAATAAACAAATATGAATTTCGACTTTATTTGCAAAATCTCTCTGGAATTTCTTAAAATGGGCATAACTTTTGCATACGAACTCGGATGAAAAAGTTTTTTATATGAAAAATCATCTACTCGAAAAGTTACATCCGAATTTAACGGGGGAAACCCTATTAAACATTTTCAAAATCCTCAAAAACCTAACAGAAAAAAAAGATACGGGGCTTTTAAGATCTGGAGAGGCAAAAAAATTCAAAAAATTTCAAATTGTGGTCAAACTGTGGTCAAACAATGGTCAAACTAATTATTCTAGAATATTAGTGTTACTAAATAATTATTTCAGTTTTTTTAAATTTTGGTCAAACTGTGGTCAAACTGTGGTCAAACAATGGTCAAACTAATTATTCCAGAAATATTAGTGTTACGAAATAATTATTGTTTTTTAAAATAATAGTTTCAAACTCAAACAGTGAAATGTGTCACTTCATGCTCAAGCTAAATTCCTGAGGGTTAATAGAATTGACATCCTACTATTGCCAGGAAAACAACAAGTGCAGACTTGGAAACGAGGGAGAATAGAACCCGGAAGTTAAGCGTGCTCAGGCTGGAGTAGTGAGAGGATGGGTGACCGTCCGGGAAGTTAGATGATTTGGAATGATGAGGGGTGATTAGAGATTAGAGGATAAATTGAGCAGTGCTGAGGGGTGGTGATTAGAGATTAGAGGTTAAAATAATTCAGAAATTTGAAAATAAAAAAAATTAAAAAAATTCGCAAAAAAAACAGGTTTAGGGGGGCTAAAACCCTAAACCTGCGGAGGAGGCCTTTAGTCCCGGTTAGCCACGAGAACCGGGACTAAAGGTCCTCCGCCCCGACGGACTCCTGGCGCCCACGTGGACGGGCCTTTAGTCGCGGTTCCTAAGAGGCGCGACTAAAGGGGGGGGCCTTTAGTCGCGCATATTTAGTCCCGGTTGCACAGCCGGGATTAATGGCCTTTGCGAACCGGGACTAAAGGCCTATTCTCTACCAGTGTCTTGTTTGTACATGATAACCAAATTCAGATTGCAAGACGGTGATTTGATTGTCTGCACGTGATCTCCTTGATGAATGATGATTTGTACATGATATTACGCTGGTGCACAGTTAAAGATTTCAAAGGCAAGGCATCTGGTCTTTTCTTTTAATCTCAGACCAATATGTCAGTTAGTTTCCACCAATACACCCAGAAGTATACAGAGTCGGATCACTACTTTTACCGCATGGGACATGTGGTTAGCAAACTAAAAATTCATATTTTTAAGTCAGATGATTACTTTTAATTCATATTATTGGTTGTTAGGTGAGATGACAAGTTAATCATATATTGTATTGGACATATACAATTCAAAATTTTGATATCCAACTGACTAATTGGTTGTTTGGATTGAGCCAACATGTTTTGTATGTATAAATGCGTATATCTTAACCTCAAGTTATGATTCAATCAGAGACGTGGTCGGATTGTGTTATGTACAATGATCACTAGTGATCATTAGTTAATAAAAACTGACCCAACTAATGGTTAGATGTTTTGTGTTTCTTGTGAGATATTTTAGTTTGTCTGTCTTCTTTCTTGTATACTATGTGTGTTTTGTTTTAAGTGAAACTATCATTTGTGAGGGCAACTTTATTTAATGCATCGAAAGTATTAAGTATTAATTTTATTTTAATGTTGGTCGCCTACTTTATTTAATGCATCGAGAGTATTAAGTATGTATTATTAGCATGTTAAAATTTGCCTTATTTTAATGCATCGAAAGTATTAAATTTATTTTAATTTTCAAAACAGAAAGTAAGGAAATAGGCGACCAACACACCCCCAAGACTTCTGTTCTACTATAATCAATGCCTACTTATTTGTGTACTATTCAATCGATGATCATGTTGGTGCCTAATCGCTTTTTGGTCGTTTTCTTTTGCGCACCTCTCCAAAGGAATTTGTACATTGGTGATAGTACTGATTCTCTACGGAGGAATATTTCAATTGGTTATAGTACCTTTTTATAGTGTTCCAATAAATCTACTGCATTAGATTAGCATTGGTGTATGATTAACATTTTTAAATCAGACGCAACATATATTTGTCGATTAAGTGAACCAAGAAAGCAGGAGCAAAGATGAGTGCGTTTCTTTCCTGTGGTTAAGTGAACCAGGGCAAGAGACAACTTCCCAGGGACCAGAATTATTCATCCAATGCTGAAATTCTGTTATTATGATCTGAGTCACATGAGAAAGCTCTCAGCGGCCACTCATGGATCGTGAGTAGTGCACGAGTACGGATCTCCTAGAAAGGAGGAACCAAGCGAAATGAAGGAGGAAGACCAGCCGAGCAGAGACGTGTTTCTTTTACATGGCGTCGCCATGATGGCGATCACCTGATACCAACATAGACCTGCTGCCCTGGCTTGACGGGCGCTTCCATGGAGAATGCAAAGCGTCAACACTGGTCAAGAAGTCGTCAATGCATTTTCTACAAAAAGTCTAGATGCACGAGAACACATACCTAACCAGCGTTTCCATCGCCAAAGGGTCGAGTGCCAATTGAATTGAATTTACCCATCTCAGTTACTTTCTCCTGACCGATCTCTCGCGAGCTAGTCACAGCTCACTCCAAGATAAGAGATGACAAAGGAAGAGAGGGACACCATCATCGATCCCAGGGAATTTCCTGACGCTGCTTGCCGATGTGGAACTCACTCGAGTACTGATCGATCCTCTTTTGCTGGTGTCTCAGTTCCCTTTCCCCTGGGCTGCGTGAGTCTTGCTGTCATCTGCGGCATCAGTGACCGGTGACAATGTTCACCCCCGGACGTGGCGCAGTGTGTGGGTGGCAGCATTTTGTGGTGGGCGAGCGTACTGGCCCTTGATGTTGGAAGTACTTTTGGGCTGGCATATGCCCCCTTTTTCTGGTAGATATAAGACATTAATGCTAGCTAGCTAGCTGCCATACATTTCTTCTAGGGAGCACATAGAGTGTTTAACTTGAATTGGTAAGCATTTTGTGGTGGATACGGTAGCCTTATACACCCCATCCGTGTCATAATATAATGCAATAATGTGTTTCTTCAAAAGTCAAGCTTTCCAAACTTTGACAAAATTTACAGAGAAAATTATCTATATCCGCAATACCAAATACTATATACCATATCAAAATATATTCCATGATGAATCTACTAGTATTGATTTGGTATACCACACACTTATAAAAAAATCTATAAACTTTGATTGAAGTATATAAAGTTTGACTTTGAAAAAAAAACTAATAGCCATTATATCTTAGAACCAAGGGGGTACGATGGGAGTACTTTTCGCCTGGCATACCCTTTTTTCGTAGATATCGGAGATTAATGAGTGAAGTCTGTTTTAAACCTTAAACTTGTATGGCTCATCGAAATCGAACCCTAACCTCTCAACCCCCGAAATCGGTACCCTGTAATCACTAAAGCTAGCTATCATGCATGCCCTTTAGGGAGCACATAGAGTGTTTTACTTGAATTGGTAAACTGTAAGGGGTTTACCTAAAGTGGGTTCCGTATATAGCTTGCCTTCTGGCTCTTGGCCACTCACAAATCACAACCACATACACTAAAGAAACACTCATCCACCAGACAATAATTTAGTGGAAATTTCACTTTAAATAAGGTTTTTGTGACATGGCGATTGGTTGAACCGCATTTCAATCCTTCTATGCCACTTCAATCAGATTGTGCAACATAGTTCTACTTTCAACCACATTTGTCATTTGGAACCATTCTAATGGCCCCACTCATCAAGTAATGTGCTCAGCTCAACATGTCATGGACCAACTTGGAAGCACGTTCCACAATTATGTATATGACATACCAGAGGCTAGCATGTAATCATGTAAATCAACATTGTGCACGTAATACATGTATTAGAAATGTGTGTTGGGCTTGCCTATGAGGTGTTAAAAGTGTAGCTAGTGTAAGAACCACTTAAACGCGGCCCACAGTGACTTGTGTGTGTAAAATCTGATTCAAAGACGCAATTTTTTTACTGCCATTTAATTAATTTGCCACATTTTCAGTAATATATGTGTTTTAGTTCGAAACTTGATCCTCAATTTAAATGATGATAAATCAAGTCAGAAAAAACAAATGGTAATTCTCATCTATACTAAACTCAAACCAAATCACATGGTCGTGGTTACCATTCGTCTGTGTAGCCCTTGTCGTCCCCTCCTCACTTCCACCCGTTGTAGCCACCTACGTGATGCCGCTTGGCCAACTTTGTTGCCCTCATTTTTCCTCCTCTCCTTTGCACCATCCTCACATCTTTCTCCTCCATTGTCACGCTGCCCACCCAAGCACCAAGTATTCGCATGCGTCCTCATCTAGCTTTTCCTCTAACCCGATGGGTGTTGGTGTTACATTTCTAGCCATTGATTAGCCTCTAGGTCATTGTCAAGCTCAATAGATCAGCCACCCCCTTTTCCTCCTCATCTCCTTCATCATCAGCTTCTTCCTCGTCCACATCCCCTTCTTCCTCCCCCTCCATTCATCAAACCTAGATGGGCGACGACGAAAAGTTCAACCTGCAAGTGTGCATGGGAAAATGTTTGGTAATTACTTTTCTGAATAGATAAATTGAAACCGCATGTAGCCCCTATGGACTAGTGGTTTCATCGTGGTGTATATGATGGAATTTTTCATGGGTAAAGCATGAAGAATATTGGATGGGAACGAGGATGAGTGCCATCACGATAAAGATATGCATTGAGATTTTGTAGTGAATTCAATTCTAATGGACTGACGGTTTTGTTTCGGTTATATATAAATAAATGTCACATAGTTGTTGCATGTACAATATTGGATGGATTTTTGATGAATTCCATCAAAATTAATGTATGAATATATCATGATCTAGAAGAAGCAAGTGAAGAGAAATCCAAAGCATCAAGATGGAGTTCAATGAGTGAACGATATATTAGGTTGAAGATGAGGTTCATGTGAAGATCATGGAATGACTAAGATGAAATTCACCGGAGGAACTTGAAGGGGTCATGATTGGGCTTTTCAAATAAGTCATCATGATCAAGATCTTGAGAGAATGGTCTGAAGAGAAGAATTCAATATGGCTTCAACATAAGGCCATTGTAAGCTCATGAGTTGACCCATGGTTGGTCAAGTCTTGAAGCAAGTAATTCAAGCGATGAATTCATTATGTCTCTAAGAGCAACTCCAATGCGGCAACCCATTTCGTTCGCGCGTGTCCGTTTGGGTCGCCAAGGACAGAAAAGTCGGCCCAAAGCGCCAACCCAAACGGACGCGAGTCCGCTTTTCGTCCGCCTGCCGACCCATGCCTGACCCATTTTTTGAGCCGGATTTGCGTCGGTGTGGACAAGCGAAGAACGCGCGCCCGCCTACTCCTCCTCCCTAGCCCGCTGGTCGGTGGCACATTGGCCATCCTCTCCCATTACAACACCAAGCCCTCGCTCGCCTCCTTCGTCGTCGTCGCCGCCGCCCATGCCGCCCATTTCTCCGGTAGCTCTGCCAGTTGCCGGCGCCGCAACAGCCCCTCTGCAACGCCACCACCTCCCACGTCGCCGCCCACCGTCGTCTTGCCGCCGGGGAACCGAAAGCTTCCCACCCCCCGCTTCCCCGACACAGCCGCGACCGCGACCAAGAAGCCGCCTCGCCGTCCCGTCCAGAACCTCACCAGCACGCTCGTCGCTGGCACGCTCGTCGGACGCCGCCAGGGCAGCTAGCTGGTCCGAGGGCGGCGTGATACGTCCATTTTGCATCAAGCTTTTATATTGATCTTTATTGCATTATGGGTTGTTATTACACATTATGGTACAATACTTATGCCTTTTCTCTCTTATTTTACAAGGTTTACATGAAGAGGGAGAATGCCGGTAGCTGAAATTCTAGACTGGAAAAGGAGCAAATATTAGAGACCTATTATGCACAACACCAAAAGTCCTGAAACTTCACGGAGAATCATTTTGGGATAAGTAAAAAATATTGGGCGAAAAAAGCACCAGAGGGGGCCCACCTGCCATCCACAAGGGTGGAGGGCGCGCCCTACCCCCCTGGGCGTGCACTCCTACCTTGTGGGCCACCCGGCAGGCCCCGATGCCCATCTTCTGCTATATGGTGTGTTTTGACCTGGAAAAATTCCAGAAGGAAGCTTTCAGGACGAAGCGCCGCCGTCTCGAGGCGGGACCTGGGCAGAACCAATCTAGGGCTCCGGCGGAGCTGTTCTGCCGGCGAAACTTCCCTCTGGGAAGGGGAAATCGAAGCCATCATTATCACCAACGATCCTCTCATCGAGAGGGGGTCAATCTTCATCAACATCTTCACCAGCACCATCTCCTCTCAGACCCTAGTTCATCTCTTGTATCCGATCTTTGTCTCAAAACCTCAGATTGGTACCTGTGGTTTCCTAGTAGTGTTGATTACTCCTTGTAGTTGATGCTAGTTGGTTTATTCAGTGGAATATCATATGTTCAGATCCTTAATGATAATTAATACTCCTCTGATTATGAACATGAATATGCTTTGTGAGTAGTTACGCTTGTTCCTTAGGACATGGGAGAAGTCTTGTTATAAGTAATCATGTGAATTTGGTATTCGTTCGATATTTTGATGTTATGTGAACGTCGACTACATGACACTTCACCATGATTTGGGCCTGGGGGAAGGCATTGGGAAGTAATAAGTAGATGATGGGTTGCTAGAGTGACAGAAGCTTAAACCCTAGTTTATGCATTGCTTCGTAAGGGGCTGACTTGGATCCATATGTTTCATGCTATGGTTAGATTTGTCTTAATTCTTCTTTCTAGTTGCAGATGCTTGCGAGAGGGGTTAATCATAAGTGGGAGGTTTGTCCAAGGAAGGGCAGTACCCAAGCACCGGTCCACCCACATATCAAATTATCAAAGTAACGAACGCGAATCATATGAGCATGATGAAAACTAACTTTGACAGTAATTCCCATGTGTCCTCGGGAGCGCTTTGCTTTATATAGAGTTCGTCCAGGCTTGTCCTTTGCTACAAAAAGGATTGGGCCACCTTGCTGTACCTTAGTTACTTTTGTTACTTGTTACCCGTTACGAATTATCTTATCACACAACTATCTGTTATCGATAATTTCAGTGCTTGCAGAGAATACCTTGCTGAAAACCGCTTGTCATTTCCTTCTGCTCCTCGTTGGGTTCGACACTCTTACTTATAAAAAGGACTACGATAGATCCCCTATACTTGTGGGTCATCGAGACTCTTTTCTGGCGCCGTTGCCAAGGAGTGAAGCGCCTTTGGTAAGTGGAATTTGGTAAGGAAACATTTATATAGTGTGCTAAAATTTATTGTCACTTGTTACTATGGAAAATAATCCTTTGAGGGGCTTGTTCGGGGTATCTTCACCCCGACTGGCAGAGCAAAGAGTTGCTCCTCAACCTACTGCACCTACTGGAAATATTTATTATGAAATTCCTTCGGGTATGATAGAGAAACTGCTGGCTAATCCCTAGACAGGAGATGGAACATTACATCCTGACATGCACCTAATCTATGTGGATGAAGTTTGTGGATTATTTAAGGTTGCAGGTTTGCCCGAGGATGTTATCAAGAAGAAGGTCTTCCCTTTATCTTTGAAGGGAAAGGCATTGATATGGTATAGGCTATGTGATGATATTGGATCATGGAACTACAACCGACTGAAATTGGAATTTCATCAGAAGTTTTATCCTATGCATCTGGTTCATCGTGATCGGAATTATATATATAATTTTTGGCCTCGTGAGGGAGAATGTATCGCTCAAGCTTGGGAGAGGCTTAAGTCAATGTTATATTCATGCCCCAATCATGAGCTCTCAAGAGAAATTATTATTCAAAAAATTTATGCTCGGCTTTCTCATAATGATCGATCCATGCTTGATACTTCTTGTACTGGTTCTTTTATGAAGAAGGATATTGAATTCAAATGGGATTTATTGGAAAGAATCAAATGCAACTCTGAAGATTGGGAACTCGACGAAGGTAATGAGTCAGGTATAAACCTTATGTTTGATTATGTTAATCTTTTCATGGATACCGATGCTTTTCATGATTTTAGCACTCAATATGGACTTGACTCTGAGATAGTAGCTTCTTTCTGTGAATCTTTTGCTACTCATATTGATCTCCCTAAGGAGAAGTGGTTTAAATATCATCATCCCATTGAAGTTAAAGTAGTAGAACCTATTAAAGTTGAAGAAGAAACTATTATTTATAATGTTGATCCTATTGTTCCTACTGCTTATATTGAGAAACCACATTTTCCTGTTAGAATAAAGGATCATGCTAAAGCTTCAACTGTGGTTCGTAAGAGTTATACTAGAACACCTACCCCCCCTGAGCAAATTAAATTTGAACCTAGTATTGCTACGGTTAAAGATCTCTTGGTTGATAATATTGATGGGCATGTTATTTATTTCTGTGATGAAGCTGCTAGGATTGCTAAACCTGGTATTAAAGATAAACATAGACCTGTTGTTGGCATGCATGTTGTTTCCGTTAAAATAGGAGATCGTTGTTATGATGGCCAATGTGATGTGGGTGCTAGTGTGAGTGCAATTCGTTTTACTTTATATAAAGAAATTATGAATGATACTGCACCTGGTGAGATAGAAGATATTGATGTTACTATTAAGCTTGCCAATAGAGATACTATTTCGCCAATTGGGATTGTTAGAGATGTTGAAGTCTTGTGTGGGAAAATAAAATACCCTACTAATTTTCTTGTTCTTGCTTCCCCATAAGATGATTTTTGTCCCATTATATTTGGTAGACCTTTCTTGAATACTGTTAATGCTAAGATAGACTGCGAGAAAGATATTGTTACTGTTGGTTTAGGGGATATGTCTCATGATTTTAATTTCTCTAAATTTTGTAGACAACCCCATGATAAAGAATTGCCTAGTAAGGATGAAATTATTGGTCTTGCTTCTATTGTCGTGCCTCCTACTGATCTTTAAGAACAATATTTGCTAGACCATGAAAATGATATGTTTATGAATGAAAAAAGGGAAATAGATGAAATATTCTTTAATCAAGGGCCTGTTTTGAAACACAATTTGCCTGTAGAAATCCTTGGGGGTGCTCCTCCACCCAAGGGTGATCCCGTGTTTGAGCTTAAACAATTACCTAAGACTTTTAAATAGCTTATCTTGATGAAAAGAAGATATATCCTGTTATTATTAGTGCTAACCATTTAGAGCATGAAGAAAAGAAATTATTGAAAACTCTGAAGAAGCATTGTGCTGCTATTGGATATACTCTTGATGATCTTAAGGGCATTAGTCCCATTCTATGTCAGCACAAAATTAATTTGGACCATGATGCTAAACCAGTTGTTGATCATCAGCGACGGTTAAATCCTAAGATGAAAGAAGTGGTAAGAAATGAAATACTAAAGCTTCTGGAGGCAGGTATAATTTATCATATTGCTGATAGTAGATGGGTAAGTCATGTTCATTGTATTGATTACTGTTGTTCCTAATGATAAGAATGAATTAATTCCACAAAGAATTGTTACAGGTTATAGAATGGTAATTGATTTTTGCAAATTAAACAAAGCTACTAGAAAAGATCATTACCCTCTACCTTTTATTGACCAAATGTTAGAAAGACTATCCAAACATACACATTTCTGCTTTCTAGATGGTTATTCTGGTTTCTCTCAAATACCTGTGTCTAAAGATGATCAGGAAAAGACCACTTTTACTTGCCCTTTCGGTACTTTTGCTTATAGACGTATGCCTTTTGGTCTATGCAATGCACCTGCTACCTTTCAAAGATGTATGACTGCTATATTCTCTGACTTTTGTGAAAAGATTGTTGAGGTTTTCATGGATGATTTCTCCATTTATGGAACTTCTTTTGATGATTGCTTAAGAAACCTTGATAGAGTTTTGCAGAGATGTGAAGAAACTAATCTCGTCTTGAATTGGAAAGTGTCACTTTATGGTTAGTGAAGGTATTGTCTTGGGGCATAAAATTTCTGAAAGAGGTATCGAAGTTGATAAAGCTAAAGTAGATGCTATTGAAAAGATGCCGTGTCCTAAAGATATCAAAGGTATAAGAAGTTTCCTTGGTCATGCTAGTTTCTATAGGAGGTTTATTAAAGACTTCTCTAAAATTTCTAGGCCTATCACTAATCTCTTGCAAAAAGATATTCCTTTTGTTTTTTATGATGATTGTGTAGAAGCATTTGAGATAATTAAGAAAGCCTTGATTTCTGCACCTATTGTTCAACCGCCTCATTGGAATTTACCCTTTGAAATTATGTGCGATGCTAGTGATTATGTGGTTGGTGCTGTTCTAGGGCAAATAGTTGATCAGAAATTGAGTGTTATTCATTATGCTAGTAAAACTCTAGATAGTGCCTAGAGAAATTATGCTACTACTGAAAAAGAATTTTTAGCAGTTGTTTTTGCTTGTGATAAGTTAAAGTAACTGTTCACACTGATCATGCTGCTATTAAATATCTTATGGAAAAGAAAGATGCTAAACCTAGACTTATTAGATAGGTTCTCTTGCTGCAAGAATTTGATTTGCATATTATTGATAGAAAGGGAGCTGAGAACCCCATTGCAGACAACTTGTCTAGGTTAGAAAATGTTCTTGATGACCCACTACCTATTGATGATAGCTTTCCTGATGAGAAATTAGCTGTCACAAATGCTTCTCGTAATACTTCATGGTATGTTGATTATGTTAATTACATTGTTGCTAAATTTATACCACCTAGTTTCACATACCAGCAAAAGAAAAAGTTTTTTATGATTTAAGACATTACTTTTGGGATGACCCACACCTTTATAAAGAAGGAGTAGATGGTGTTTGTCGGTGTCAAAACCGGCAGATCTCGGGTAGGGGGGCCCAAGCTGTGAGTCTAAGCATCAATGGTAACGAGGGACAATGGGGACATGATGTTTACCCAGGCTCGGGCCCTCTTAAAGGAGGTAAAACCCTACGTCCTGCTTGATTGTATTCGATGAGTATAGGGGTTACAAAAGTCGATCTACCTCGAGATCATAATAGCTAAACCCTAGCTGTCTAGCCTATGATTATTATGATACACTGGTGTGCGTCGGTCCTAAACAAACGTTTTTTTTACCCCTTTCCGCGACGGCATTTGGAACCGTCGCCAAGTGAGTGTGTGCGATAGGGTGTCCTTCCCACACGACCCAGAAATCGTCGGGGATAGGCCCTCCTGGGACCCAGGCTGGGGCCGTGTGCGATCGGGCGAGGCATCGAAACCCAATCATTTCCGTAGGTATGTACATCCCACACGGTAATCCGAGAAAATCATTTTCGTAGGTATGTACATCCCACACGGTGAATCCCAGAAAAACATTTCCGTTCGTATGTATATCACACACAGTCAATCCAAGGAATACGTTTCCGTTCTTATGTACATCCCACACAGTCAATCCAGGGAAAACGTTTCCGTTCGGATGTACATCCCACACGGTTTTATGTATACGCTCGTGTGTGAAAGGTGTAACTATCACACACGCTCTGCCTTGGTTAATTGTTTGCTTTCATTAGCTACATCACACATGATTTGATGTTATAAACTGTGTGGCATTGGGCTATCCATCGCAAGCGCTTTTACTGCTAGAACCGTTTGCAAAGGTCCATGACCGTCTGTTCTATTTTTATTTTTGCCTGTAATTTATTATTCTAATTGGAAATTTTGAAATACGAAACGTGCAATTCAAATTCTCAGCACAATGGTTCAACAACGAATCCATAAATAAAATTGCCAGTACAATATGTTCAGTAATTACAGGATTAGGCAGCAATTAACTATGATGAACCGCAGTATTTAAAGGCGGTAAAGGTGAAGAGACAAGTGTAAATCATTTTGACTGCCGATGGTGTTGAAGAGCGGAATGCCCATAATGTGTCGTCCTGCATGCCATAGGCGCGAACCACTTTTGTCCAACCCCTTGTGATGATCGCCCGCCCATCCTTCACCGCCTTCAGGAAGACTTCTAGAGCATTATCATGGTAGCATGAATTATATACTTTAACCTTAGTTGCCTCCACTCCGGTCATGTAGTTTGCAAGGTAATCATCAGTAAATAGCTTTGGAAACCACTCAAAAGAGAAAAATATCAGATACTGAGGTCTAATAGAGTAACTTGTTGTGGGCAGGCGGAAAAGGCAACACATTACTTACCATCCTAAAGTTCACTGTTGTCTTCGACAAAGTGTAAATAAAGAGCTTAATTCCAATCACCCATTTCTTTCGCCTAACAATCTTTCTTAGTTTCCTCACTTGACGTGTGTTCATGAATATCTCATTGCCCCATACGCAAAAGGGATCGAAGCGTGGATCAGTACCCCTCATATATGTACCTACAAGCAACCAGTAAATGTTAGAATATAAACTGAGATTGCACAAATGATGTAAAATACAACTACCTATGTTCCTAAGTACAAGTATTTTTTTGAGATTTCAATATGAACTACATACGGATGTATATAGAATTATAGATATAGTTTAGATTAGAATCTAGATTCACTCATTTTGCTCCTTATGTAGTCTATATTGGAATCTCTAAAAATACTTATATTTAGGAATAGATGGGGTATAAGACATGGGATGCAGCAAACCTCGACGGCAAACAACAGCATCGCCCATTGTAGCCCTGTGTAAGTACATGGAAAGCCAATGTTAACTACAACAGGGTTAACATCCACCAAAAATAGCAAATGGTAATAAAACGGCAGCATCTGTAGTGATATCTTCATTTCAAAAGAGTAGCATGGTAGCAAAGGGACGGATTAAAAAATGGATACAACTGTTAATTGCAACAGGCTTAACAACATCCTAATTCATGTTTTGTAAGTTTGTAGCCATTGAAATACAACTCTTTAAAAATGGATACAACTGTTAATTGCAACAGGCTTAATTTCCATTGAAACCGGTACTGATAAAAATGCAATTGGCAGAGTTAAGCATCACAGGGCAGGTGCTGCCAGAGCAGATAATGGCCCAGTTGTCTATAAAAATGTAGGGAAAATAGCTCAAACGTGTTAGGCATGTTTACTACAACATGCTTAATACATCGACATTACAAAACATAGCCATTAACTGCAACTGGTATTGGTACAAGTGAACTGGTGGGTACATACTTGGTAAGTCCTGAGAGGTAGTTGCTAGGGCACTTCATCTTGGACAGAGCCCCCCCCAAAGTCTGCGGCGGCGGAGGTGAGCTGTTCCTTCGAGTTGAAGCATGGATCAGTGCCACTGACATGTGTACCTACAGGCAACCAATAAACAGTAGAAGTAAAACTGCAATTGCACAAATGATGTGAAATACTGTAAGACATGGGATGCAGCTCACCTTGACGGCAAACAACAGCATCGGCCGTTATGACCCTGCGTAAGTACATGGACAAGCATGTTAAGTATAGCAGGGTTAGCATCCACCAAAAATAGCAAATGGGGCAGCATCTCTAGTATATCTTCATTGCGGAGAGTAGCATGGTAGCAAATGGACAGATTAAAAAATGGATACAACTGTTAATTGCAACAGGCTTAACAGCATCCTAAGTCATGTTTTGTAAGTTTGTAGCCATTGAAATGCAACTGTTTAAAAATGGATTCAACTGTTAATTGCAACAGGCATAATAGACATTGAAATCGGTACTGATAAAAATGCAATTGGCATAGTTAAATCACAAGGCAGGTGCTGCCAGAGAAGAGAATGGCCCAGATGTCTATAAAAAGGTAGGGAAAGTAGCAAAAAACGTGTTAGGCATGTTTACTAGAACATGCTTAATACATCGATCGTACAGAACATAGCCATTAATTGCAACTGGTATTGGTAAGATTGAACTGGTGAGTACATACTTGGTAAGTGCTGAGAGGTAGTTGCTGGGGCACTTCATCTTGGCCAGAGCTTGCCCAAAGTCAGCGACGGCGGAGGCGAGCTGTTCCTCCGGGTCGAAGCGTGGATCAGTGCCACTGACATGTGTACCTACAGGTAACCAGTAAATGGGTAGAAGTTAAACTGCAATTGCACAAATTATGTGAAATACTGTAAGACATGGGATGCAGCTCACCTCAACGGCAAACAAAAGCATCGGCCGTTATGACCCTGCGTAAGTACATGGACAGACATGTTAAGTGCAACAGGTTTAGCATCGACTAAAAATAGCAAATGGCAGCATCTCTAGTGATATCTTGAGTCATGTATTGTAAGTTTGTTGCTGGTATTGGTGAAATTGAGCAGGACACGGTAATATTTGAACATCACACAGTGTGTAGTACTGAAATAATCAAGGCAAGAACATGCTTAATACATCAACCGTACAAATCATAGCCGTTGCAAGTGGTATTGGTAACATTTAGCCGGTCAGATCTTACCTGTTAAGTCCTGGGGGTAGTAGCTGGGGGACTTCATCTAGGCCAGAGCCTGCACCATGTCGTCGGCGGCGGCAGAGGCGAGGTGTTCCTCCGGGTCAACACGCACAGCGGCCATCACGCCATGGACCGCCATCAGCTCCTGGCGGGGGGGATTTGGAGGCATGAGGATGTTTCACAGGCGCCATTTAAGCAATCAGCCTGGGGACGTGATAGAGATGAGGTGGGTTACCTGACTGAATCCGAGCAGAACGTAGATGTGGTTGAAGCTGTGGTTGCGGCGGCGGCGGTTTGAGATGCCGGTAGGGGGAGGCGCGAGAGAGGGGGATACTGAGGGGAAGGGGATGTGGTTGGAGGAATAAATTCTGAAATCGCGCACCTAATGAAAATTTTGGTGCGAAATTTGAAACTTGGGCGGGGGAAACACACAACGCAGACGAAGCGCGTAAAATACTCGTGTGCGAGAAAAAAGAAAGTTGGCAGATCCCGTCTCCAAAAAAATGTACACGTGTACTTGATTTTTTCGGTCAATGGTACGCCTGGTTTATTAGGAAATATCGCACATGTAACTGACTTATGGGTCATTAACGCAAAAAACGCAGACGGGTACGGCATAGAAACCGTGTGTTTTGTGATCTTCTAATGATTAACGCAAAAAAGCACACGGGCACACATGCTAATCAACGCTCAAAGCCCTCAAACGATGCTCTTATCGACATTGTACGTTAATACTACAAACTTAAAGTACTACTCGTAATTTGCTCTAATACTACAAACTTAAACTACTTCTCACATGCTGCCATCAGGGCATGATGGCCAGACGTCGGTGTTCTCCTTCCCGGCCTTGTAGGCGGCAGCCCTCCGTGCTTTGATCTCCGCCAAGCTCTCCTCACCACGGCGTGCGGCCTCTTTTTTCTTGCGGCGGCGGGACTCTCTTTTCTTGACTGCTTTCTGCCTTTTCTGCTCCTTCTGTTCGGCTTTGGCCGCCTCTAGATCTACCACCCATTCGGTCATGGCAGCCTCAAAGTCCGCCCATGTAACTGTCTGGCCGCCGGCGGCGATGAACTCGGCGTGGCGAGACGCCATCGCTTCCTTACCATGTGTGCGGTCACGGGCGGCGAGGAACGCGGCGCAGCGGGATGCCATTGTTGGGGAACGTAGTAATTTCAAAAAAAAATCCAACGCACACGCAAGATCATGGTGATGCATAGCAACGAGAGGGGAGAGTGTGTCCACGTACCCTCGTAGACCGAAAGCGGAAGCGTTAACACAACGCGGTTGATGTAGTCGTACGTCTTCACGATCCGACCGATCAAGTACCGAATGCACGGCACCTCCAAGTTCTACACATGTTCAACTCGATGACGTCCCTCGAACTCCGATCCAGCCGAGCTTTGAGGGAGAGTTCCGTCAGCACGACGGCATGGTGACAATGATGATGTTCTACCGACACAGGGCTTCGCCTAAGCACCGCTATGATATTATCGAGGTGGATTATGGTGGAGGGGGACACCGCACACGGCTAAGAGATCCAAGGGATCAATTGTTGTCTATGGGGTGCCCCCTGGCCACGTATATAAAGGAGTGGAGAAGGGGGAGAGGGCCGGCCCCTATGGCGCGCCCTGGAGGAGTCCTACTCCCACCGGGAGTAGGATCCCCCCCCTCCAAGTAGTAGGAGTAGGAGTCAAGGAAAGGGAAGAGAGAAGAGAAGGAAGTAGGGGGCGCAGCCCCTCCCCCTAGTCCAATTCGGACTAGGCCTTGGGGGGCGCGCAGCCTCTCCTCTCTCTTTCCCCTAAAGCCCAATAAGGCCCATATACTCCCCGCCGAATTCCCGTAACTCTCCGATACTCCGAAAAATACCCGAATCACTCGGAACCTTTCCGATGTCCGAATATAGTCGTCCAATATATCGATATTTACATCTCGACCATTTCGAGACTCCTCGTCATGTCCCCGATCTCATCCGGGACTCCGAACTACCTTCGTTACATCAAAACACATAAACTCATAATACAAATCGTCATAGAACCTTAAGCGTGCGGACCCTACGGGTTCGAGAACTATGTGGACATGACCGAGACAGTCTACGGTCAATAACCAATAGCGGAACCTGGATGCTCATATTGGCTCCTACATATTCTACGAAGATCTTTATCGGTCAAACCGCATAACAACATACGTTGTTCCCTTTGCCATCGGTATGTTACTTGCCCGAGATTCGATCATCGGTATCTCAATACCTAGTTCAATCTCGTTACCAGCAAGTCTCTTTACTCGTTCCGTAATACATCATCCCGCAACTAACTCATTAGTTACAATGCTTGCAAGGCTTATAGTGATGTGCATTACCGAGTGGGCCGAGAGATACCTCTCCGGCAATCGGAGTGACAAATCCTAATCTCGAAATACGCCAGCCCAACAAGTACCTTTGGAGACACCTGTAGAGCACCTTTATAATCACCCAGTTACGTTGTGACGTTGGTAGCACACAAAGTGTTCCTCCGGTAAACGGGAGTTGCATAATCTCATAGTCATAGGAACATGTATAAGTCATGAAGAAAGCAATAGCAACATACTAAACGATCAAGTGCTAAGCTAACGGAATGGGTCAAGTCAATCACATCATTCTCCTAATGATGTGATCCCGTTAAGCAAATGACAACTCATATCTATGGGTAGGAAACTTAACCATCTTTGATTAACAAGCTAGTCAAGTAGAGGCATACTAGTGACACTATGTTTGTCTATGTATTCACACATGTATTATGTTTCCGGTTAATACAATTCTAGCATGAATAATAAACATTTATCATGAAATAAGGAAATAAATAATAACTTTATTATTGCCTCTAGGGCATATTTCCTCCAGTCTCCCACTTGCACTAGAGTCAACAATCTAGTTCACATCGCCATGTGATTTAACATCAAATAGTTCACATCTTTATGTGGTTAACACCCATAGTTCACATCGATATGTGACCAACACCCAAAGGGTTTACTAGAGTCAGTAATCTAGTTCACATCGCTATGTGACTAACACCCAAAGAGTACTAAGGTGTGATAATATTTTGCTTGTGAGATTATTTTAGTCAACGGGTTTGTCACATTCAGATCCGTAAGTATTTTGCAAATTTCTATGTCTACAATGCTCTGCACGGAGCTACTCTAGCTAATAGCTCCCACTTTCAATATGTATCCAGATTGAGACTTAGAGTCATCTGGATCAGTGTCAAGACTTGCATCGACGTAACCTTTTACGACGAACCTTTTGTCACTTCCATAATCGAGAAACATATCCTTATTCCACTAAGGATAATTTTGACCGCTGTCCAGTGATCTACTCCTAGATCACTATTGTACTCCCTTGCCAAACTCAGTGGTAGGGTATACAATAGATCTGGTACACAGCATAGCATACTTTATAGAACCTATGGCTGAGGCATAGGGAATGACTTTCATTCTCTTTCTATCTTCTGCCGTGGTCGGGCTTTGAGTCTTACTCAATTTCACACCTTGTAACATAGGCAAGAACTCTTTCTTTGACTGTTCCATTTTGAACTACTTCAAAATCTTGTCAAGGTATGTACTCATTGAAAAAACTTATCAAGCGTCTTGATCTATCTCTATAGATCTTGATGCTCAATATGTAAGCAGCTTCACCGAGGTCTTTCTTTGAAAAACTCCTTTCAAATACTCCTTTATGCTTTCCAGAAAATTCTACATTATTTCCGATCAACAATATGTCATTCACATATATTTATCAGAAATGTTGTAGTGCTCCCACTCACTTTTGTGTAACTACAGGCTTCAACGCAAGTCTGTATAAAACTATATGCTTTGATCAACTCACCAAAGCGTATATTCCAACTCCGAGATGCTTGCACCAGTCCATAGATGGATCGCTGGAGCTTGCACATTTTGTTAACACCTTTAGGATTGACAAAACCTTCTGGTTGCATCATATACAACTCTTCTTTAATAAATCCATTAAGGAACGTAGTTTTGACATCCATTTGCCAGATTTCATAAAAAGTGGCAATTTGCTAACATGATTCGGACATACTTTAAGCATCGCTACGAGTGAGAAAATCTCATCGTAGTCAACACCTTGAACTTTGTCAAAAACCTTTTTCAACAAGTCTAGCTTTGTAGATAGTGACACTACTATCAGCGTCCGTCTTCCTCTTGAAGATCCATTTATTTTCTATGGCTTGCCGATCATCGGGCAAGTCAACCAAAGTCCACACTTTGTTCTCATACATGGATCTCATCTCAGATTTCATAGCCTCAAGCCATTTCGCGGAATCTGGGCTCATCATCGCTTCATCATAGTTCGTAGGTTCGACATGGTCATGACCTCCAGAACAGGATTACCGTACCACTCTGGTGCGGATCTCACTCTCGTTTACCTACGAGGTTCGGTAGTAACTTGATCTGAAGTTACATGATCATCATCATTAGCTTCCTCACTAATTGGAATAGATTTCTGTGATGAACTACTTTCCAATAAGGGAGCAGGTACAGTTACCTCATCAAGTTCTACTTTCCTCCCACTCACTTCTTTCGAGAGAAACTCCTTCTCTAGAAAGGATCTATTCTTAGCAACGAATATTTTGTCTTCGGATCTGTGATTAGAAGGTGTACCCAACAGTCTCCTTTGGGTATCCTATGAAGGCGCATTTCTCCGATTTGGGTTCGAGCTTATCAGGTTGAAACTTTTTCACATAAGCATCTCAACTCCAAACTTTAAGAAACGACAACTTTGGTTTCTTGCTAAACCACAGTTCATACGGTGTCGTCTCAACGGATTTAGATGGTGCCCTTTTTAACGTGAATGCAGCTGTCTCTAATGCATAACCCCAAAACGATAGTGGTAAATCGGTAAGAAACATCATAGGTTGCACTATATCCAATAAAGTACGGTTATGATGTTCGGACACACCATTATGTTGTGGTGTTCCAGGTGGCATGAGTTTGTGAAACTATTCCACATTGTTTTAATTGAAGGCCAAACTCGTAACTCAAATATTTTACTTCTGCGATCATATCGTAGAAACTTTTATTTTTGTTACGATGATTCTCCACTTCACTCTGAAATTCTTTGAACTTTTCAAATGTTTCAGACTTGTGTTTCATCAAGTAGATATACCCATATCTGCTTAAATCATCTATGAAGGTGAGAAAATAACGATACCCGCCGCGAGCCTCAACATTCATTGGACCACATACATCAGTATGTATGATCTCCAACAAATCAGTTGCTCGCTCCATAGTTCCGGAGAACGGCGCTTTAGTCATCTTGCCCATGAGGCACGGTTCGCAAGCACCAAGTGATTCATAATCAAGTGATTCCAAAAGTCCATCAGTATGGAGTTTCTTTATGCGCTTTACACCGATATGACCTAAACGGCAGTGCCACAAATAAGTTGCACTATCATTATCAACTCTGCATATTTTGGCTTCAACATTATGAATATGTGTATCACTACTATCGAGATCCAACAAACCATTTTCATTGAGTGTATGACCATAGAAGGTTTTATTCATGTAAATAGAACAACAATTATTCTCGAACTTAAATGAATAACCATATTGCAATAAACATGATCAAATCATATTCATGCTCAACGCAAACACCAAATAACACTTATTTAGGTTCAACACTAATCCCGAAAGTGTAGGGAGCGTGCGATGATGATCATACCAATCTTGGAACCACTTCCAACACACATCGTCACTTCACCCTTAACTAGTCTCTGTTCATTCTGCAACTTCCGTTTCGAGTTACTAATCTTAGCAACGGAACCAGTATCAAATACCGAGGGGTTGCTATAAACACTAGTAAAGTACACATCAATAACATGTATATCAAATATACTTTTGTTCACTTTGCCATCCTTCTTATCCGCCAAATACTTGGGGTAGTTCTGCTTCCAGTGACCAGTCCTTTTGCAGTAGAAGCACTCAGTCTCAGGCTTAGGTCCAGACTTGGGCTTCTTCACTTGAGCAGCAACTTACTTGTCGTTCTTCTTGAAGCTCCCCTTCTTTCCTATGCCTTTTTCCTGAAACTAGTGATCTTGTCAACCATCAACACTTGATGCTTTTCTTGATTTCTACCTTCGTCGATTTCAGCATCGCGAAGAGCTCGGAAATTATTTTCGTCATCCCTTGCATATTATAGTTCATCACGAAGTTCTACTAACTTGGTGATGGTGACTAGAGAATTCTGTGAATCACTATTTTATCTGGAAGATTAACTCCCACTTGATTCAAGCGATTGTAGTACCCAGACAATCTGAGCACATGCTCATTGCTTGAGCTATTCTCCTCCATCTTTTAGCTATAGAACTTGTTGGAGACTTCATATCTCTCAACTCGGGTATTTGCTTGAAATATTAACTTCAACTCCAGGAACATCTCATATGGTCCATGACGTTCAAAACGTCTTTGAAGTCCCGATTCTAAGCCGTTAAGCATGGTGCACTAAACTATCAAGTAGTCATCATATTGAGCTAGCCAAACGTTCATAACGTCTGCATCTGCTCTTGCAATAGGTCTGTCACCTACCGGTGCATCAAGGACATAATTCTTCTGCGCAGCAATGAGGATAAACCTCATATCACGGACCCAGTCCGCATCATTGCTACTATCATCTTTCAACTTAGTTTTCTCTAGGAACATATCAAAAATAAAACAAGGGAGCTAAACGCGAGCTATTGATATACAACATAGACATGCAAATACTACCAGGACTAAGTTCATGATAAATTAAAGTTCAATTAATCATATTACTTAAGAACTCCCACTTAGATAGACATCCCTCTAATCATCTAAGTGATCACGTGATCCAAATCAACTAAACCATAACCGATCATCACGTGAAATGGAGTAGTTTTCAATGGTGAACATCACTATGTTGATCATATCTACTATGTGATTCACGCTCGACCTTTCGGTCTCAGTATTCCGAGGCCGTATCTGCATATGCTAGGCTCGTCAAGTTTAACCTGAGTATTCTGCGTGTGCAAAACTGGCTTGCACCCGTTGTAGATGGATGTAGAGCTTATCACACCCGATCATCACGTGGTGTCTGGGCACAATGAACTTTGGCAACAGTGCATACTCAGGAAGAACACTTTTATCTTGAAATTTAGTGAGAGATCATCTTATAAAGCTACTGTCGAACTAAGCAAAATAAGATGTATAAAAGATAAACATCAGATGCAATCAAAATATGTGACATGATATGGCCATCATCATCTTGTGCCTTTGATCTCCATCTTCAAAGCATCGTCATGATTTCCATCGTCACCGGCATGACACCATGATCTCCATCATCTTGATCTATATCAATGTGTCGTCACATGGTCGTCTCGCCAACTATTGCTCTTGCAAATATTGCTATCGCATAGCGATAAAGTAAAGCAACTATTTGGCGCTTGCATCTTATACAATAGAGACAAGCATAAGGCTTCTGCCAGTTGCCGATAACTTCAACAAAACATGATCATCTTATACAACAACTTATATCTCATCACATATTGACCATATCACATCACAACATGCCCTGCAAAAACAAGTTAGACGTCCTCTACTTTGTTGTTGCAAGTTTTACGTGGCTGCTACGGGCTGAGCAAGAACCGTTCTTACCTACGCATCAAAACCACAACGATAGTTTGTCAAGTTAGTGTTGTTTTAACCTTATCAAGGACCGGGCGTAGCCACACTCGATTCAACTAAAGTTGGAGAAACTGACACCCACCAGCCACGTGTGTGCAAAGCACGTCGGTAGAACCAGTCTCGCGTAAGCGTACGCGTAATGTCGGTCCGGGTCGCTTCATCCAACGATACCGCCGATCCAAAGTATGACATGCTGGTAAGCAGTATGACTTGTATCGCCCACAACTCACTTGTGTTCTACTCGTGCATATAACATCAACGCATAAAACCTGGCTCGGATGCCACTGTTGGGGAACGTAGTAATTTCAAAAAAATTCTGACGCACACGCAAGATCATGGTGATGCATAGCAACGAGAGGGGAGAGTGTGTCCACGTACCCTCGTAGACCGAAAGCGGAAGCGTTAACACAACGCGGTTGATGTAGTCGTGCATCTTCATGATCCGACCGATCAAGTACCGAACGCACGGCACCTCCGAGTTATGCACACGTTCAACTCGATGACGTCCCTCGAACTCCGATCCAGCCGAGCTTTGAGGGAGAGTTCCGTCAACACGACGGCGTGGTGACGATGATGATGTTCTACCAACGCAGGACTTCGCCTAAGCACCGCTACGATATTATCGAGGTGGATTATGGTGGAGGGGGCACCGCACACGGCTAAGAGATCCAAGGGATCAATTGTTGTCTATGGGGTGCCCCCTAGCCACGTATATAAAGGAGTGGAGAAGGGGGGAGAGGGTCGGCCCCTATGGCGCGCCCTGGAGGAGTCCTACTGCTACCGGGAGTAGGATTCCCCCGTTCCAAGTAGTAGGAGTAGGAGTCAAGGAAAGGGAAGAGAGAAGAGAAGGAAGGAGGGGGCGCAGCTCCTCCCCCTAGTCCAATTCAGACTAGGCCTTGGGGGGCACGCAACCTCTCCTCTCTCTTTCCCCTAAAGCCCAATAAGGCCCATATACTCCGCGGCGAATTCCCGTAACTCTCTGGTACTCCGAAAAATACCCAAATCACTCGGAACCTTTCCAATGTCCGAATATAGTCGTCCAATATATCGATCTTTACGTCTCAACCATTTCGAGACTCCTCGTCATGTCCCCGATCTCATCCGGGACTCCGAACTACCTTCGGTACATCAAAACACATAAACTCCTAATACAAATCGTCATAGAACTTTAAGCGTGCAGACCCTACGGGTTCGAGAACCATGTAGACATGACCGAGACACGTCTACGGTCAATAACCAATAGCGGAACCTAGATGCTCATATTGGCTCCTACATATTCTACGAAGATCTTTATCGGTCAAACCGCATAACAACATACGTTGTTCCCTTTGTCATCGGTATGTTACTTTCCCGAGATTCGATCGTCGGTATCTCAATACCTAGTACAATCTCGTTACCGGCAAGTCTCTTTACTCATTCCGTAATACATCATCCCGCAACTAACTCATTAGTTACAATGCTTGCAGGGCTTATAGTGATGTGCATTACCAAATGGGCCGAGAGATACCTCTCCGACAATCGGAGTGACAAATGCTAATCTCGAAATACGCCAACCCAACAAGTACCTTTGGAGACACCTGTAGAGCACCTTTATAATCACCCAGTTACGTTGTGACATTTGGTAGCACACAAAGTGTTCCTCCGGTAAACGGGAGTTGCATAATCTCATAGTCATAGGAACATGTATAAGTCATGAAGAAAGCAATAGCAACAAACTAAATGATCAAGCGCTAAGCTAACGGAATGGGTCAAGTCAATCACATCATTCTCCTAATGATGTGATCTCGTTAATCAAATGACAACTCATGTCTATGGCTAGCAAACTTAACCATCTTTGATTAACGAGCTAGTCAAGTAGAGGCATACTACTGACACTATGTTTGTCTATGTATTCACACATGTATTATGTTTTCGGATATTACAATTCTAGCATGAATAATAAACATTTATCATGAAATAAGGAAATAAATAATAACTTTATTATTGCCTCTAGGGCATATTTCCTTCAGCCTCGCTTCCTTACCAGTTACTGTGCGTTGCGGTGCCATGGACGACGCCTGGAGAGAGCTCTGGGACGGAGGGGCCGGGCAGCCGTACAGTGCGGTGGTATTCAAGAGCTCAACCAAAAACGACAACAGAAATTTGGCTTCCCTTACAATTTTGCTTGTTCATTATCGCACATGGTTCATCTCCGTCGCTTCCGGAAACAGTGTGCGCTGAGCCTATTGTTTGTTGCGTTATGATTGGCCAGAACCCCAGCCACGCGGATCGCGCGTGTGCATCGTTGGATGTGCCACGATCAAACGGCAATCCACGTCCCTCACATCACACCCATGCACCTGTAGCTGGATTGGATTTATATGCGCGAAATGCCTAGAAAATGCACATAATCCCCTAAATATGGTAAATGAGCCCGGAAAAATGCCAAATTTGAACACGGTGATTTGCAGGGTGTATGTTCGTCGTAGAAAAAAACTCCAGGGCAAAGAACGAAGAAAATTTGGATTCCCCTTCAATCTCGAGGATTTCCCTTTTGAAAGCATGGAACTTCCTCGGTGATGGTTCGATTTATGAAGGGCGTGCATGACAACATAAGCCAAAACTTCTCAAATTTTTACCAAGGCATGGTGAGGTCATACCATGGCACCATGCCAGGCGTCATATTTTTTAAGCATTTATTTCAATTTTTTTATAGTTGAAAACCCAACAAACAGACATTTGTGGTTGACTATTGCCACACATTTCATCGAAATATCTGTCCATTCCTTGTAAAAGGCATGTGAATTTACTAAATGGCACGAGCATGGTTTCCTAGGCCGTTCTTGTGGACCCTTTCATGCATCGTTTGTTTGAACTTGAATTATGTGCATTAATGCCTAGGAGATGCACATAATCCCCTAAGTATGGTAAATGAACCCGGAAAAGTGCCAAATTTGAACACGGTGATTTGCAGGTTGTATGTTCATCGTATAAAAAACTCATGGACAAAGGACAAAGGAAATTTGGACCCCCCCCCCTCAATCTTGGTGATTTCCCCCTTGAAACCATGAAACTTCCTCGGTGATGGTTCGATTTATGAAAGGCGCGCGTCACGACATAATGAAAACATTCTCCAATTTTTACCAGGGCATGGTGAGGCCATACCATGGCACCACGCCAGGCGTCATGTTTTCCAACCATGTGTTTCATTTTTTGTATAGTTGTTAACCGAGTAAACGACGCGTTTATGGTTGACTATTGCCACACATTTCCTTGAAATCTGCTCATTCCTTGTAAAAGGGATGAGAATGTGCTAAATAACACGAGCATGGTTTTCCAGACCGTTCTTGTGCACCTTTTCATGCATCGATTGTTCGAATTTGAATTATTTCCATTAATGCCTAGAAAATGCACATAATCCCCTAAATATGGTAAATGAGCCCGGGAAAATGTCAAATTTGAACACGTTGCATTTGAGGCAGTATGTTGATCATTGGAAAAAAACTGAATGATAGACTAGGACGGAAATTAGGATTCCCCTTCAATCTTGGGGATTTTCCCTCTTGAAAGCATGGAACTTCCTTGGTGATGGTTCGATTTATGAAGGGCGTGCATGACGACATAAGCCAAACCTTCTCAAGTTTTTTACCAGGGCATGGTGAGGTCATACCATGGCACCATGCCAGGCGTCATGTTTTTTAAGCACTTTTTCATTTTTTTTCTATAGTTGAAAACCCAACAAACAGACAGTTGTGGTTGACTACAGCCACACATTTTATCGAAATATCTGTCCATTCCTTGTAAAAGGCATGAGAATTACTAAATGGCACGAGCATGGTTTTCTAGGCCGTTCTTGTGGACCCTTTCATGCATCGATTGTTTGAACTTGAGTTATGCGCATTAATGCCTAGGAAATGCACATCATCCCCTAAATATGGCAAATGAACCCGGAAAAGTGCCAAATTTGAACGCGGTGATTTGCAGGTTGTATGCACATCATAGAAAAAACTCGTGGATAAAGGACAAAGGAAATTTGGATCCCCCTTCAATCTTAGTGATTTCCCCCTCGAAACCATGAAACTTCCTCGGATGATGGTTCGTTTTATGAAAGGCGCGCATCACGACATAAGGAAAACATTCTCCAATTTATATGAGGGCATGGTGAGGCCATACCATGGCACCACACCAGGCATCATGTTTTCCAACCATGTGTTTCATTTTTTGTATAGCACGAGCACGGTTTTCCAGACCGTTCTTGTGCACCTTTTCATGCACTGATTGTTCGAATTTGAATTATGTGCATAATTAATTCCTAGAAAATGCACACAATCCCCTAAATATGGTAAATGAGTTCGGAAAAATGTCAAATTTGAACACGTTGCATTTGAGGCGGTATGTTGATCGTTGGAAAAAAACTGAATGACAAACTAGGATGGAAATTAGGATTCCCCTTCAATCTTGGGGATTTTCCCTCTCGAAAGCATGGAACTTCCTCGGTGATGGTTCGATTTATGAAGGGCGTGCATGACGACATAAGCCAAACCTTCTCAATTCTTTCCAGGGCATGGTGAGGTCATACCATGGCACCATGCCAGGCGTCATGTTTTTAAAGCAATTTTTTCATTTTTTTTTCTATAATTAAAAACCCAACAAACAGACATTTGTGGTTGACTATTGCCACACATTTCATCAAAATATCTGTCCATTCCTTGTAAAAGGCATGAGAATTTACTAAATGGCACGAGCATGGTTTTCTAGGCCGTTCTTGTGGACCCTTTCATGCATCGATTGTTTGAACTTGAATTATGCGCATTAATGCCTAGGAAATGCACATAATCCCCTAAATATGGCAAATGAACCCAGAAAAGTGCCAAATTTGAACACAGTGATTTGCAGCTTGTATGCTCATCATAGAAAAAAAACGTGTGGACAAAGGACTAAGGAAATTTGGATCCCCCTTCAATCTTGGTGATTTCCCCCTCGAAACCATGAAACTTCCTCGAATGATGGTTTGTTTTATGAAAGGCGCGTATCAAGACATAAGGAAAACATTCTCCAATTTTTACCAGGGCATGGTGAGGCCATACCATGGCACCACACCAGACGTCATGTTTTCCAACCATGTGTTTCATTTTTTTTATAGCACGAGCATGATTTTCCAGACCGTTCTTGTGCACCTTTTCATGCACCGATTGTTCAAATTTGAATTATGTGCATAATTAATGCCTAGAAAATTCACACAATCCCCTAAATATGGTAAATGAGTTCGGAAAAATGTCAAATTTGAACACGTTTCATTTGAGGCGGTATGTTGATCGTTGGAAAAAAACTGAATGACAAACTAGGACGGAAATTTGGATTCCCCTTCAATCTTGGTGATTTCCCTCTCGAAAGCATTGAACTTCCTCGGTGATGGTTCGATTTATGAAGGGCGTGCATGATGACATAAATCAAACCTTCTCAACTTTTAACCAGGGCACGGTGAGGCCATACCATGGCACCATGCCAGCCATCATGTTTTTCAAGCACATATTTCATTGTTCTATAGTTGACAACCCAGTAAATGACACGTTTGTGGTTGACTATTGCCACGCATTCCATTGAAATCTCCGCCCATTCCTTGTAAAAGGCTTGAGAAATTACTAAATACCACGAGTATGGTTTTTCCAGACCGTTCTTGTGCACCCTTTCATGCACCAATTGTTTGAATTTGAATTACGTGCATTAATGCCTACAAAATGCACATAATCCCCTAAATATTGTAAATGAACCCGGAAAAGTGTCAAATTTGAACACGGTGATTAGCAGGGTTTATGTTCATCATAGAAAAAAAACTCATGGATGAAGGACAAAGGAAATTTGGATTCCCATTCAATCTCGGTGATTTACTATCGCACACGATTCATCTCTGTCGCCTCTGTGAACCGTGTGTGTTCACTCACACATGCAAAAGAAAAGAAAACCCTCACCCACTTCATCCCCACTCACTCGTCGCGGACTCCTCCGCAACTCTGCACCCTAAGCTCGACAGCTGTTGGCGGCGGGCATAGGTCACACTCCAAACGGCACCGGATTTTGCCTCCACCGCTTTCCGCCGCCTATCTGCACCGACATTCTAGACTCTGGTCGACTAGGGTTTTCTGCGGGATTGGGCGGGGGATTTTTCTCATGGAGAAGGTAATCAACTTAATTAGCGAAATATTCACTCATCCCTTATCGCAGTCCATCCGTCGCTGTTAATCAACCGGCGGAAATCGCCGTGGAATCATTTTTGTTCTAGCTGATTCGTGTGCATAGTGCGAGCACAAATTGGGCAATTGTGGTCGTGGCCAGTCGGAAACGAAGTTCTATCTCACCATTCCGGATGACTTCAGGGAGTGCTCGGTATGTTCAATCTCAACCTACCACGGTCGGCATGGCCTAAATTTGTGAACATATACCGTCTGTTGCTACATTATCTATATATTTGCATCAAATCTTTGTTACATTATCTATTTTTAATTCTATATTTTTGTACTTTGATTGCATCTATATATGGATATGTTCTATCAGTTACTCCTGTATTTGCATCTTACTCGGTTATTTCAATATATCTATTTTACGATCTTAATTTTCATTTCAAGCAGTACATCCCTTGCTTTGCAAGAATAGAAGTAGAAGGAAATCTTGGGCTTTACTTTGCTGATGACTCCCAGGATGTCATATTGACAACGCAACATGGATTTACAATGACGGTTAGCGTAAAACATGATAAAGATGGTCACTCCTATTTTAATGCGGACCTTTGGAGAAAAATGTCTAAGTGTTATGAACTGAAAGCTGGCAATAAAATTCTAGTGCGTGCACCACAGCCTGGTCTAATTAACATGGATGTTTACTTCCCCAACGTCATCAACCGATTAAAGTCTGATCGAGGCTAGTGTCCTTTCAACTTTCTCCATGCTGTCATATTACTATTTAAGCAACCAGTTGTGATATCATATTCTGACTCCGTTCCTAGGCAGTAACAAATTCTGTTTACCAATTTATGCGCACTATATATTCTTCTGCCATGTTCTGAATAAATAATACATTTCCACCTTTTAAGCAGGATATGTTGGATGCATAGTGAACGACCTGTATGTTACTAAGCGTACCAAATTTCACTGGAAGGACTTGAAGCATGTCATAAACTTTGTTGATAATCTGACAGAGATAGCACAGCGTATGAACGCTAGATTTTGGATGGGATTAATTAGACCTATGGTGCACACACTGAACAAGACCAATTGTGTGCACAAAGCGCTGGTAAAAAGTCTTATTTTAATGTTGATGCTCATAAACTATATATATCTTCAACGATATGTTACGATTGTTTTTTATTCTACATGTCAACAGAAATTGCCCCCTGTAGCCGTTCCTGGATCGATTTCCCGGCGTGGTCGAATTACACTTGTGCCTGTTAATAACGCCAAAGTGATTGCAAGGTACTGCATTTCCCGCAAAAATGGAACCATTCAAATTAACAAGTTCTCGCTTCTCATGGCAATGCATCCATATTGGAAAATTGGAGACACTGTTCTACTCCTGCTCTACCAAGGCACAGGAGGGCTCTTCCTTTTCATTGAGGAGATGCCGAGTCGCCGTGATCAAGCTGCTTCAAGTGGATAGTTGTGGTTGTTGGCCCTCAGCCTCTTAAAATGTGCTAGTTGTTACTATATATGTTAAGTATGTAGATATGGACCATATGGTTGTTGGCCCTTAGCCTCTTAAAATGTGATAGTTGTTACTATGTTAAGTATGTAGATATGGACCATATGGTTGTCAAAACCGTGTTACAAAGATCCTCCTTTTGTCGAATAGTGTAACCACTATATATATAACTCAAATGTTGTTACCCAAGTTCATAAATTTTCATGGAAAGTATTAGTATCGTACACAGTTCAATGAGTTTAAGCGTGTGCCCGATGTCCAGAAGGCATTTGCATATTAACTGTCCATATTGCAAATTCACACACATGTTCACATAAGGAAACGTATGTGTAACATACTAATCATCACACACGAGTACTCGCAGACGCATCGTGTGCGATACTCCTAGCCACCGCAAGCAACTAGTTTGCATTTTTCAAAGTTTTTTGTACACACAGAATCACACACGAAGTAACTGTATTGACCATCTGTGTTGTAATTTCTCATCGCAAACAGTTCATCTGAGTCGGCTGTTTGCCACGTATCACACACATCTTGTTTACACGAGTCGTTTGTGTTCTTTTGGCTCATCGCAAAACAGTTCATCCACGTGAACTATATGATGCATATCACACACATCTTGTTAAGTTGAACCGTTTCTGTTGTGTTCCCTAATCGAAAACAGTTCATCCAAGTTAACCTATGTCGTATATCGCACACACATTGATATGGCTGCCCATTGTGTTGTTCTACCTCATCGCAAATAGTTCGAATGGATTAACCGTGTGTCCTGCATCGCACACACATTGTTATGGTTGCCCATTTCTGTTGTTCTGCCTCATCGCAGACAGTTTGAATGGATTAACTGTATGCCCTGCATCGCACACGCAACTAAAATCTTAACCGTGTTTGATGCATCCATCATCGCAAATGTTTTGCACCTTTTCTGACGGGTTTTTTACACCACCGTTTGCGATTATTGCATCGCACACAGTTTCGGCAAAGGGTCTCTGATCGTAGTGTCGCGTTAGCAGTCTCCTGCAGTAGTGATAGTCTCTACGGACTAACCCCTCTGGTTTATATACACACCGGACGGGCCTAGGGTTGTACAGAGTCGGTTTGCAGAGGAAGGAAATAGTACATCCGAACACCTAACTTGCCGCCCACGCATATAGGAGTCCAACCCAGCCACGGGGGATAGTATTCTGCTTTATCTTCACGGCCCATCAGTTCGGCCCATCAGTTCGGCCCATATCGAGTAGACCGGACACCTGAGGACCCCCTAATCCAGGACTCCCTCAGTAGCCCCCGAACTTGCCTTCAATGACGATGTAGTATCCGGCTTATGTCTTCGGCTTTGCAAGGCGGGTTCTTCATCATACTCCGAATTGACGACAGTCCGGTTTTGACCTCCATGTTCTTCCTTTACGATTCCTTCCTGTCGTCGCCTCGATTTCCACGCGCCGGGCGAATGTTAATGGTCCATAATTTTTTACAAATAAACCCCTTATCATGCAAAGGCGGCATCTATATAAGGAGGTTAGATCTCCCAATGCCATCCCATGTCGCGCAAAGAACAGCAGAGCAAACCACGAAAAAAATTCAAAACATGGCGAGCGCTCCTGGCTCTTCCTCGCGCCATCATGGCCCTCAAGCGGGTGATTGGCAAAGCTGCTCAGTGTCTCACCTCCAGCTGAATCGACTTCAGACATAAGGATATCTCCCTCCTGCAGATCTAGTCTCTGTGCGGGCGAGATTGGCCTTGATTGACAATGATGTGCTAGCAGGGATTTTCCCCAACCCCAACAAGGAGGAGAGGGTGTGCTTCGTCTCGTTTCTTCTGAGGGGCTTAGGATTCCCGATCCACCCCTTCCTCAGAGGTCTATTGGAATTATACGGGATCGAGCTGCACAACCTCACACAAGGTTCTATCCTGCACATTTCGGGTTTGGTCGCTCTTTGCGAACTATTCTTAGGCTGCGAGGCTCATTTCGAACTATGGAGAAAGTTATTTTGCCTTGTCCCTCGCCATCAAGGGGGTTCTATATTTGAAGTGGGCAGCGCCGAAGTATGGCGTATAGCCGGATCAGGTTACCCTGTCGGAACTCCCAAAAAGGGATCCGAAGAATGGACTTCGGAATGGTTTTATATTGAGGATGTTCCCCTTCCAAACCCAGTTCGACGTGGACTTCTCGAATTCTCCGGTGCTCCTTTGAAGAAACGCCTCAATTGGCGCCCCCGGAGCCCCAAACATGAAGACAATGCGGAAGTAAGGAGGTTGATCATCAAGGTCAGGTTACTTGCTCATTTTGAACTCTCGATAACCGAAATCATGGCCATCAGGATAAAGCGATGCATCCAATCCCTTTAGTCTAGAGTGACCCCTTTATGGTGTTACAACAGGGAGGATGATGCATCTCGTTATAAGCGCGAGGGCCCGGATACCCCGGCCGCTCTGGCCGCCATTCTAGCAGATCTTTATAAGGGGAAGAAAGAAGAATTCACCTGTTTAAATTGTCGGGAAGGTTTTTCCATGTATAACCCCATTGAATGGGTAAGTTTTGATTATCAGCATTGTCCTACCTCATTATTGAGGTGCGCTAATCGAATTGTTCTGGTCATCTTAAAACAGACATAGAGGAAGGTAGTCGAAAATGTCCATTGCCCCTCCCCATAGCCAGAGGACCATGCTCTCAACAAAGACCCTGGCCTTCGTGAGGATCCGGATATATTTATAGAGTTTGATGATGGAGTTTTTTTATCGAGCGAGCCTTGATGGCTCGGAAGTGGCTATTATGGCCAACTACCCCGGCTTGTTCCCTGTCTCCAAGGTAAGTACTCAGAAATCATCCTCAAAAAAGGAACCCCCCACTTGCATCTCACCCATCACACTGAATCGTGCTTCATAGGATCGGTGCTCGGCGAGCTGCACTCCATCAAGGGCGGCCTCTAGGAAGGTAGCATCTACGCAGGGTGAGCCTTCAAAACAAAAGGAAACCGGGAGCACCGTCGAGCCCCCTCCTTCATCAAAGAGGTATAACTTTTAATATGTGCCTAGGCATAAGACCAGTTTGTCATATTTCTCCTTCCATCTTATTCCAGGAGGAGCACACGGCAAACCGTGTCAAAAGTCCCAACTAGCTGATCATCAGCTAATCCGGCACCGGGCTCATCAACCAGTACGAGAGCCAATACGGATGCAGCGCCAACTCATCCACCTCATGAGGATTCAGATGACGTATCCGTCACAAATTCCGAAGTGGAGAGTGTGATGAATCATCCACAACTGAAAGAGATCATGAGTGCTCCAGTTTTTACTAAGCAGGAATTTACTGCCCTTAGCACCGTGGATGCATATATCCGAGCCGCCCGGGACGGACTTGCTGGAGTTGCTCACCTGTTTTCAAAAGATATGCAGGTAATAGTTTGTGTAAATTTAATAGGTATATGCCAGTAGCCCCCGAGACTTGAAGCGGTTTAGACCAACCGATTTAAGGATCGTTATGACCGCAGGTTCTCAAAGAGAAGAACAATGCACTGTCCCAGGACCTTGAAATGAGTCAGACAAAGCTAAATGCCACCACCACAGAGCTAGAGGAAATGAAGAAAGTCACGATGACTATTGATCAAAAGAACAAACTGGAGGAGGAAAAGGATAAGCAAGCCGAAGAAATAAAGAGCTTAAAGGCTCAATTATCAGACGCACAAAAAGAGAATAAAAAGTTGAAAGGCGGCATATTCGGTATGACCTTTGAACCATCCAAGGGACTCATATTATCCCATAATTCAGAGCACTATAATGTTGCTCTTGCAGGTCTGTTAACTGGGCGGCATGAAGAAGAAGTATCCAGATTTCGAGGCGACGTGCTAAAAGAGTTGTTCGTAGTGCATGAGCGGGCCTGGAAAGCCATGAGAAGTATGGCCAAGGCCTTATGGCCATCTGATGCCCCTCCAGAAAGTATGGAGGGGTTGCGCGGCACTGTTTTGAGCTATGGAAGGCGTCAGCATGCCGGGAAGGTGCACGAGAGGCATGGACGATGGTGAAAACGCGCTACACCGGGCTCGATCCAAATCATATGGCCTGAGTTGGACCTCAGGGACCGGACGGAAAAGAGATTCCCGTGAACTTTGTATATGACCAAGTGATGATAGCTGCGAAATATTCGCAAGAAGACTGTAGCTTAAATAGTCTTCTAGACGACATAGATAAAGAGTAGGCGTTCGATTCAATGTATCAATGTACTTTATCATTGAACTTATCTCGAACTGAACGTGTCAAAATTTGTCATCGTAGGCCTTCGGCTTCAACCTCCGAACCAAGAAGTTGGAGTGTGTCCGGAAACCAAGCAATCTGGTCATATTGCTCAAACAGACAAAATTTGTTCGGGGAGTTATGTTATATTACTATTTAACGTAAGAAACATCTTCCAGGGAAAATAGTTCTGTTAAGGGTTCCTTTCCTTGGGTCAGCCTATCCCGTATTTGTTAGAAGATTTACTTAAACATAAATAATCTGTCGTTGCTTGCCGACCAATTATTCCCTTAAGAACGCCAGCTTTCGGCTTCACCCGTCTGAGGTACAGATCCGGATTACCCGGTTGTAACAATCACAGAGGTACTCCCTTTACACCCTAGCCAAACAATCAGGAACGTAGGGTATAAACACAGGAGTGAGGCAACCCGGATTGGCAAAAACTTAAGTCATAGAGGTGCATATACTGGCAAAAGATGTGTAGAACAAACGACCTAAACAATGGAAGCAACAAGCCTTTAATAATAAGCTTCGTCAAAGAAGCCCCCAGTTATGGTGGGGTGTATACATTTAAAGATGTGCACCCCTAACGGTTCGGTAGATTCGGACATACCCTGGGATATAAAAAGGAGAGGAGAAAAACGAACCTAGTCAAAGTAAAATAAAAAAGGGTGCGATTGAACTATCCGTAGAATCGTCGGAGCCGAGCAGCGTTCCATGGATTCGGCTCAAGGCGATTATCTGATGCATTACGAAGGCCATAGGCTCCTCCTGTGAGAACTTCATCTATGATGAAGGGGCCCTCCCATCTTGGTTTGAGCTTATCCTTCTTCTTCTCCGGGACCGGAAGACGTAAGACGAGGTCACCAACGTTATAAGTCTTGGCCCGCACTTCTCTGCTTTGGTATCGCCTGGCCTGTTGTTGATAAAATGCGGAACGGGCTTGTGCAATATCACGCTCCTCTTCGAGGCCGTCTAGGTCGTCCTGCCGATCGAGCTCGGCTTCTCGCTCTTCGTACATGCACACTCGAGGTGAGTCATGAATAATGTCGCAGGGCGGGACAGCTTCGGCGTCGTACACCATGAAGAAAGGTGTATATCCGGTTGTTCGGTTAGGTGTAGTCCACAGCGCCTAGAGCATGGAATCGAGTTCCTCAACCTAGTGCTTATCTGACTCCCGTAGGGAGCGCACCAGTCTGGGTTTAATGCCGCTCATTATCAGGCCATTGGCCTGTTCAACCTGGCTGTTTGTTTGAGGGTGGTAGATGGATGCATAGTCGAGTTTAATGCCCAAGTTAGCACACCAGTTTTTACCAGCTGTAAAATTGGAGCCATTATCAGTGATGATGTTGTGCGGGTCACCATAGCGGTGTACCACACCTGATATAAAGTCAATCACTGGTCAATCACCAGTAAATATTTCTTTTTGTGGCTTCCCCTTTAAGGGGTCCGGCCATATTGAGCCCCCAGATCGCGAAGGGCCAAGTGATGGGGATTGTTCTTAAGGCAGTGGGAGGCATATGACTTTGATTGGCGAAAAGCTGACATCCCACACAACGTTGGACAAGGGCTTGTGTGTTTGCTCGGCCCATTGGCCAAGAAAACCTGTCCGGAAAGCTTTGCTTACGAGGGCCCGAGCTGCGGCGTGATGGCCGCCCAGACCAGCATGTATTTCAGCCAAGAGTTGTCATCCCTCCTCTTCGGAGATGCACCTTTGGAGAACTCTGGTAGTGCTTTTCTTGTACAGTTCACCTTCATGAACTTTGTATGCTTTAGAACGCTGAACTATGCGACATGCCTCATTTTGATCATCAGGAAGCTCCTGCCTATTAAGGTAGGCCAGGAAGGGTTCGGTCCATGGAGCAATAACGGCCATGATATCATGAGCAGAGTGTGTTATTTCGGTATCCGAACTCCCGATGATATATGTATTGTGTTCGGCTGTTGGGGGCATGATCAGGTCCGTACTGGCGTCTCCGCTCTCATCCTGCCATACCACGGATGGCTTGAAGAGCCTTTCCACAAAGGTATTAGGTGGGACGGGGTCGCGCTTGGCGCCCATGCAAGCGAGTATGTCCGCTGCCTAGTTACTGTCTCGAGCGGCGTGATGAAATTCAAGCCCCTCGAACCGAGCCGATATTTTTAATACGGCATTTCGATATGCCGCCATTTTTGGATATTTTGCATCGAACTCTCCGTTTACCTGAGATATTGCGAGGTTTGAGTCATCGCGCATCTCTAGGTGTTGTGTGCCCATGGAGACAGCCATGCGGAGACCATCTAGAAGTGCCTTGTATTCGGCTGCATTATTGGAGTCCGTATACATGATTTGCAACACATAGCGGAATGTGTCCCCCGTAGGGGATGTCAAGATGACGCCAGCCCCAAGTCCGGCTAGCATTTTAGAGCCGTCGAAGTACATGATCCAGTTGGAGTATGAATTGTACTCTTTTGGGAGCTTGGCTTCCGTCCACTTGGCGATGAAGTCGGCCAGCACCTGAGATTTAATAGCTCGGTGTGGCTTGTATGTTATTTCAAACAGTAAGAGCTCAATGTCCCATTTAGCTATGTGGCCAGTGGCATCCCTGTTGTTTATAATGCCGTTAAGTGGTACTTCGGATGCCACCGTGATCGAACGCTCTTGAAAATAGTGTCAGAGTTTTCAGGGTGCCATAAAGAACGCGTAAGCTATATTTTGGTAGTGAGGGTATCGGGATTTGCATGGTGTAAGGACCTCCGATATGCAATACACTGGCTTTTGGATGGGGAATTTATGTCCCTCTTCCCCTCGCTCGACGACGAGTACCGCGCTCACTACCTGGTGAGTTGCGGAGATATAAAGCAGCATAGGCTGGCCAACACTTGGGGCGGCTAGGATTGGGTTGCCTGCTAATAAGGTTTTTATTTCTTCCAATCCGGCTGTGGCCGCATTCGTCCATTCGAAGTTGTCGGTGCGTCTAAGCTGTCTATAAAGTTGTAATGCTTTTTCTCCTAATCTGGAGATGAAGCGGCTCAAAGCCCCCACGCACCCCTGCTAGTTTTTGGACCTGCTTTAAGTCTGTTGGTGTGGCCAATTGTGACAAGGCTCGGGTTTTAGCTGGGTTTGCTTCGATTCCTCTATGGGAGACAATGAACACTAGTAGCTTTCCAGCTGGAACACCGAAGACGCATTTTTCCGGATTGAGCCGTATGTCGTATGTTCGGAGGTTGTCAAATGTGAGGCGGAGATCGTCCACCAATGATTCGACGTGTTTGGTCTTGATGACCACGTCATCCACATATGCTTCAACTGTCTTGTCGATTTGTTTTTCCAAGCATGTTTGAATCATGCATTGGTAAGTGGCACCAGCGTTTTTAAGCCCAAAAGGCATAGTGTTGAAGCAGAATGCCCATACGGGGTGATGAACGCCATCGCGGCCTGGTCGGACTCCTTCATTTTAATCTGATGGTATCCGGAGTAAGCGTCGAGGAAACACAATGAGTCGTGTCCCGCGGTCGCATCAATAATATGGTCAATGCGGGGCAACGGGAATGGGTCTTTAGGGCAATCCTTATTGAGGTCTTTGAAATCGACACATAGGCGCCAAGATTTATCCTTCTTCGGCACCATGACCAAGTTGTCTAGCAAATCCGGGTGTTTGATTTATCTGATGAACCCGACCTCAAGTAGTTTGGCTAGCTCCTCCCCCATAGCTTGTCGTTTGGGTTTGAAAAATCGTCGTAGCATTTGCTTGACTGATTTGAACCCTTTGATTATGTCGAGGCTATGTTCGGCCAGTCTGCGTGGGATCCCGGGCATGTCCGAAGGGTGCTAGGCAAAGATATCCCAATTGTCACGTAGGAACACGCGTAAAGCAGCGTCTATCGTCGGATCTTGTTGTGCTCTGATGGATGCTATTTTATTAGGATTCGTCGGGTGCACTTGAAATTTAACTATTTCATCTGCTGGCTTGAAAGAGGTGGATTTAGGTCTCTTATTGAGAATCACATCATCCTTGTCCACCGTGGATCATAGCATGGTTAGTTCTTCGGCCACAAAGGCTTCGGACAGTACCTCAAGGGCCAAGGATGCAGTTTTGTTTTTGGCGCGGAGTGCTTTATCCAGATCACTCGTAACTGTGATTATCCCATTGTGCCCTGGTATTTTAAGCTTCATGTACCCATAGTGGGGTACGGCTTGGAAGCGTGAAAAAGCGCCCCGCCCTAGAAGGGCGTGATATCCGCTATTGAAGGGAGCAATGTGAAAGAGCAACTCCTCCGACCTGTATTTTTCAGGCGTGCCAAATACTACATCAAGTTTAATTCTCCTCGAACATCGTGCTTCTCGACTGGGGATGATGCCTCGAAAGGTGGTACTACTTTGCTTGATGCGTGTTCTATCAACCTGCATTTTGTCGAGCGTATCCTTGTAGATGAAGTTAAGCCCACTGCCGCCGTCCATGAGCACTTTGGTAAGTTGAAAGCCGTCCACAATTGGGTCAACTAAAGCGGCGGGTGCTCGGACTGACCGGGCCCTTGGTTCGTCGTCAGCGGTGAAGGTTATTGTCGCGTCATTCCATGGGCTCACTTCAGTTACTTGGTGGACTTCGGCGAGGTCGCGGAGTGCCCTCTTACGCCGATTATTTGAAGAGAAAGTCTCGAAGACCTTAAGGATGTTAAAATCGTCATCCTCCGAAGAATGCTTCTCTGGAGTGGCGGTGGTGAGGATGGCCTCCCCACTTTTAGCTACCTGCCGGAGTACCCAACATGCCCGAAGGCTGTGAGTTGAGTCAGTGCTCGGCGGCACATGTATCAGACAGGGTTTGTCGAGGAGTTCGTCAAGAACGGACCTGTATCCCGTAAAGGGTTTGTTTTTCTTGCTGACGGGCTTATGGTCGGATGCCTCGTAAGGGTGTATCCGTTTTGCCCGGGCAGTGCACTGCTTAAAGGCAGCTGGTTCCAATTGGGTTTTCTAGGCCTTCCATGTGCTTTACATCATGCAGTACTTCCGTACTATGTGTGATAGTTCCGTGAAACTCTGTATGCGACGGCGGTCAAGGGCATTTCGAAGTCCCTCATCAGTACAATTGCGATGAAAGACCAAAACTGCATCGTCATCGCAGCAATCTTTAATCTTGTTTTTGACAAGTAGGAACCTGGCCCAAAAGTGATGGACCGTTTCCTGAGGTTGCTGCCGTACATACATCAGGTCATATATGTCTGGAGGGCCTGAATTACTTGGAGAGTATTGATTGTGGTGGGTGGGTGGGCTAGAACTTGAATCCTGACCCAAAATTGTGTCCGGAGCTTGTAAAATCTCCAAGGTCACCAGTTCGGGTCCAGGAAGATCTAAGTGCTCCCCGGACCCTATGTCTGACCCTGAGTTCGGGGGACGCGGAATCCCATCCAAATGAAGGGTATCCAGCACGAGGGGTTTGGAGATCCAAACATAGCTGGTCTTTAATTTAGGGGAAGAAGTGTTTTCGGCTCGTTCCTCGACGACCGCTACCAGGTGAGTGATCGGTGGGAGATTGATTTCCCTCTGGTCAGGTTTAAGCCCGATCTGATCATAGTCCGTTGAAAGCCCCAGGGCGGCGATGCGATCTAGCAGCTCGTTTAAGGATGAGATGTCCGCCGATCCATCTTTTTGGAGTATTCGAGACCGATGCGGGGGTGGTGTTTGGCGTTTGCGGGGGACGCTGTCGGCTTGTTGGCCATGCGAGCACCCACGGTGAAACCGCCAAGCTGGAGGGCCTGTCTTGAAGTTAGGCTCCTTCCAGAAGTGTGAAAGAAATATGCTCTAGAGGCAATAATATAGTTGTTATTTTTATTTCCTTACATCATGATAAATGTTTATTATTCATGCTAGAATTGTATTAACCGGAAACTTAGTACATGTGTGAATACATATACAAACAAAGTGTCACTAGTATGCCTCTACTTGACTAGCTCGTTGAATCAAAGATGGTTAAGTTTCCTAACCATAGACATGAGTTGTCATTTGATTAACGGGATCACATCATTAGAGAATGATGTGATTGACTTGACCCATTCCGTTAGCTTAGCACTTGATCGTTTAGTTTGTTGCTATTGCTTTCTTCATGACTTATACATGTTCCTATGACTATGAGATTATGCAACTCCCGAATACCGGAGGAACACTTTGTGTGCTATCAAACGTCACAACGTAACTGGGTGATTATAAAGATGCTTTATAGGTGTCTCCAATGGTGTTTGTTGAGTTGGCATAGATCGAGATTAGGATTTGTCACTCCGATTGTCGGAGAGGTATCTCTGGGCCCTCTCGGTAATACACATCACTATAAGCCTTGCAAGCAATGTGACTAATGAGTTAGTTGCGGGATGATGCATTACGGAACGATTAAAGAGACTTGCGGTAACAAGATTGAACTAGGTATTGAGATACCGACGATCGAATCTCGGGCAAGTAACATACCGATGACAAAGGGAACAACGTATGTTGTTATGCGGTTTGACCGATAAAGATCTTCATAGAATATGTGGGAACCAATATGAGCATCCAGGTTCCGCAATTGGTTATTGACCGGAGATGAGTCTCGGTCATGTCTACATAGTTCTCGAACCCGTAGGGTCCGCACGCTTAACGTTCGATGACGATCGGTATTATGGGTTTGTGTGTTTTGATGTACCGAAGGTAGTTCGGAGTCCCGGATGTGATCACGGACATGACGAGGAGTCTTGAAATGGTCGAGACATAAAGATTGATATATTGGACGGCTATGTTCGGACACCGGAAGTGTTCTGGGAGGTTTCAGATAAAACTGGAGTGCCGGAGAGTTATCGGAACCCCCCCCCCCCCGGGAAGTTATTGGGCCCTTATTGGGCTTTAGGGGAGAGAGAGGGCAGCAGCCAGGAGGTGGCGCCCCCCCCCCCTCCAAGGGAGTCCAAATTGGACTAGGGGAGGGGGCGCGGCCCGTCTTTCCCTCTCTGTCCCCCTCTCCTTCCTTCCCTCTCCTAGTAGGACTAGGAAAGGAGGAATCCTCCTCCTACTAGGAGGAGGATTCCTCCCCCCCTTGGCGCACCCTCTAGGGCCGGTCGGCCTCCTCCTCCCCTCCTTTATATACGGGGGAAGGGGCACCCCATAGACACACAAGTTGTTTGTTTAGCCGTGTGCGGTGCCCCCTCCACAGATTTCCACCTCGGGCATATCGTTGTAGTGCTTAGGCGAAGCCCTGCGTTGGTAACTTCATCATCACCATCATCATGCCATCGTGCTGACGAAGCTCTCCCTCGACACTCAGCTGGATCTGGAGTTCATGGGACGTCACCGAGCTGAACGTGTGCAGATCGCGGAGGTGCCGTACTTTCGGTACTAGGATCGGTCGGATCGTGAAGATGTACTACTACATCAACCGCGTTGTCATAACGCTTCCGCTTTCGGTCTACGAGGGTACGTGGACAACACTGTCCCCTCTCGTTGTTATGCATCACCTAGATGGATCTTGCGTGTGCGTAAGAAAATTTTGAAATTACTGCGTTCCCCAACAGTGGTATCAGAGCCAGGTCTATGCGTAGATGTTATATGCAGGAGTAGAACACAAAGAGTTGTGGGTGATAATAGTCATACCGCTTACCAGCATGTCATACTTTGATTCGGCGGTATTGTTGGATGAAGCGGCCCGGACCGACATTACGCGTACGCTTACGCGAGACTGGTTCTACCGACGTGCTTTGCACATAGGTGGCTGGCCGGTGTCAGTTTCTCCAACTTTAGTTGAATCGAGTGTGGCTACGCCCGGTCCTTGTTGAAGGTTAAAACAGGACACTTGACGAAAAATCGTTGTGGTTTTGATGCGTAGGTAAGAACGGTTCTTGCTCAGCCCGTAGCAGCCATGTAAAGCTTGCAACAACAAAGTAGAGGACATCTAACTTGTTTTTGCAGGGCATGTTGTGATGTGATATGGTCAAGACATGATGCTAAATTTTATTGTATGAGATGATCATGTTTTGTAACAGAGTTATCGACAACTGGCAGGAGCCATATGGTTGTCGCTTTATTGTATGCAATACAATCGCCATGTAATTGTTTTTACTTTATCACTAAGCGGTAGCGATAGTCGTAGAAGCAATAGTTGGCGAGACGACAAGATGCTACGATGGAGATCAAGGTGTCGCGCCGGTGACGATGGTGATCATGTGGTGCTTTGGAGATGGAGATCAAAGGCACAAGATGATGATGGCCATATCATATCACTTATATTGATTGCATGTGATGTTTATCCTTTATGCATCTTATTTTGCTTAGTTCGGCGGTAGCATTATAAGATGATCTCTCACTAAATTTCAAGGTATAAGTGTTCTCCCTGAGTATGCACCGTTGCGAAAGTTTCGTCGTGCCGAGACACCACGTGATGATCGGGTGTGATAAGCTCTACGTTCACATACAACGGGTGCAAGCCAGTTTTGCACACGCAGAATACTCGGGTTAAACTTGACGAGCCTAGCATATGCAGATATGGCCTCGGAACACTGAGACCGAAAGGTCGAGCGTGAATCATATAGTAGATATGATCAACATAGTGATGTTCACCATTGAAAACTACTCCATCTCACGTGATGATCGGACATGGTTTAGTTGATTTGGATCACGTGATCACTTAGATGATTAGAGGGATGTCTATCTAAGTGGGAGTTCTTAAGTAATATGATTAATTGAACTTTAATTTATCATGAACTTAGTACTGATAGTATTTGCATATCTATGTTTGTAGATCAATGGCTCGCGTATAGTTCCTTTGAATTTTAATGTTCCTAGAGAAAACTAAGTTGAAAGATGATAGTAGCAATGATGCAGACTGGGTCCGTGATCTGAGGATTATCCTCATTGCTGTATAGAAGACTTATGTCCTTGATGCACCGCTAGATGACATACCTATTGCAGGAGTAGATATAGACGTTATGAACGTTTGGCAAGCTCGATAATGATGAGTAGTTGATAGTTTAGTGCGCCATGCTTTACAACTTAGAACCGGGACTTCAAAAACATTTTGAATGCCATGGAGCATATGAGATGTTCCAAGAGCTGAAAATGATATTTCAGACTCATGCCCCTGTTAAGAGGTATGAGACCCCTGACAAGTACTTTTCCTACAAGATGGAGGAGAATAGCTCAGCTAGTGAGCATGTGCTCAGAATGGCTGGGTACTACAATCGCTTGAATCAAGTGGTATTTAATCTTTTAGATAAGATAGTGATTAACAGAGTTCTCTAGTCACTATCACCAAAGTTACTAGAACTTCATGATGAACTATAATATGCAAGGGATGACAAACACAATTCCCAAGCTCTTCGCGATGCTGAAATCGGCGAAGGTAGAAATCAAGAAAATAACATCAAGTGTTGATGCTTAACAAGACCACTAGTTTCAAGAAAAAGGGCAAGGGAAAGAAAGGGAACTTCAAGTAGAATGGCAAGCAAGTTGCCACTCCCGTGAAGAAGCCCAAAGCTAGACCTAAGCCTGAAACTAAGTGTTTCTACTGCAAAGGGAATGGTCACTGAAAACGGAACTGCCCCAAATACTTGGCGGATAAGAAGGATGGCAAAGTGAACAAAGGTATATTGTTATACATGTTATTAATGTGTATTTCACTAGTGTTCGTAGCAACCCCTGGGTATTTGATACCAGTTGAGTTGTTGTAATTAGTAACTCGAAACAGGAGTTCCAGAATGAACAGAGACTATTTAAGGGCGAGTGACAATGTGTGTTGGAAGTGATTCCAATGTTGATACGATCACCATCGCACACTCCCTCTACCTTCGGGATTAGTGTTGAACCTGAAATAAATATTATTTGGTGTTGTGTTGAGCATGAATATGATTAGATCATGTTTATTGCAATACGGTTATTCATTTAAGTCAGAGAATAATTGTTGTTCTGTTTACATGAATAAAACCTTCTATGGTCATATACCCGAGGTGAATGGTTTATTGAATCTCGATCGTAGTGATACACATACTCATAATATTGATGCCAAAATATGCAAAGTTGATAATGATAGTGCAACATATTTGTAGTACTGCCGTTTAGGTCATATTGGTATAAAGCGCATGAAGAAACTCCATGCAGAAGGACTTTTGGAATCACTTGATTATGAATCATTTGATACTTGCGAACCATGCCTCATGGGCAAGATGAATAAAACTCCGTTCTCTGGAACAATGGAATGAGCTACTGACTTATTGGAAATAATACATACCGATGTATGCGGTCCGATGAGTGTTGAGGCTTGCGGCGGGTATCATTATTTTCTGACCTTCATAGATGATTTGAGCAGATATGGGTATATCTACTTGATGAAACATAAGTCTGAAAACATTTGAAAAGTTCAAAGAATTTCAGAGTGAAGTGGAAAATCATCGTAACAAGAAAATAAAGTTTCTACGATCTGATCGTGGAGGAGAATATTTGAGTTACGAGTTTGATCTTCATTTGAAACAATGCGGAATAGTTTCACAACTCACGCCACCCGGAACACCACAGCGTAATGGTGTGTCCGAACGTCGTAACCGTACTTTATTAGATATGGTGCGATCTATGATGTCTCTTACTGATTTACCGCTATCATTTTGGGGTTATGCTTTAGAGACAGCTGCATTCACGTTAAATAGGGCACCATCTAAATCCGTTGAGACGACACCATATGAACTGTGGTTTGGCAAGAAACCCAAGTTGTCGTTTCTTAAAGTTTGGGGCTGCGATGCTTATGTGAAAAAGCTTCAACCTGATAAGCTCGAACCCAAATCGGAGAAATGTGTCTTCATAGGATACCCAAAGGAGACTGGTGGGTACACCTTCTACCACAAATCCGAAGGCAAGATCTTTGTTGACAAGAATGGAAACTTTCTAGAGAAGGAGTTTCCTTCAAAAGAAGTGAGCGGGAGGAAAGTAGACTTGATGAGATAATTGTACCTTCTCTAGAATTGGAATGTAGCTCATCACAGAAAACTGTTCCGTGATGCCTACACCAACTAGAGAGGAAGCTAATGATAATGATCGTGAAACTTTAGATCAAGTTACTACCGAACCTCGTAGGTCAACCATAGCATGTTCCGCACCAGATTGATATGGTAATCCTGTTCTGGAAGTCATGTTACTGGACCATGACAAACCTACGAACTATGAAGAAGCGATGATGAGCCCAGATTCTGATAAATGGCTTGAGGCCATGAAATCTGAGATAGGATCCATGTATGAGAACAAAGTATGACCTTTGGTGGACTTGCCCGATGATTGGCAAGCCATCGAGAATAAATGGATCTTCAAGAGGAAGACTGACACTGATGGTAATGTTACTGTCTACGAAGCTCGACTTGTGGCGAAAGGTTTTCGACAAGTTCAAGGAGTTGACTACGATGAGACCTTCTCACACGTAGCGATGCTTAAGTCCGTCCGAATCATGTTAGCAATTGCCTGCATTTTATGATATGAAATTGGCAAATGGATGTAAAGACTGCATTCCTGAATGGATTTCTGGAAGAAGAGTTGTATATGATGCAACCCGAAGGTTTTATCAATCCAAAGGATGCTAACAAAGTGTGCAAGCTCCAGCGATCCATCTATGGACTGGTGCAAGCATCTCGGAGTTTGAATAAACTTTTGATAGTGTGATCAAAGCATATAGTTTTATACAGACTTTTGGAGAAGCCTGTATTTACAAGAAAGTGAGTGGGAGCTCTGTAGCATTTCTAATATTATATGTGGATGACATATTGTTGATTGGAAATGATATAGAATTTCTGGATAGCATAAAAGGATACTTGAATAAGAGTTTTTCAATGAAAGACCTCGGTGAAGCTGCTTATATATTGGGCATCAAGATCTATAGAGATAGATCAAGACGCTTAATTGTACTTTCACAAAGCACATACCTTGACAAAGTTTTGAAGAAGTTCAAAAATTTATCAAGCAAAGAAAGGGTTCTTGCCTATGTTACAAGGTGTGAAGTTGAGTCAGACTCAATGCCCGACCACTGCAGAAGATAGAGAGAAAATGGAAGTCATTCCCTATGCTTCAGCCATAGGTTCTATCATGTATGCAATGCTGTGTACCACACCTGATGTATGGCTTACTATTAGTTTAGCGGGGAGGTACCAAAGTAATCCCGGGGTGGATTACTGGACAGCGGTCAAGAACATCCTGAAATACCTGAAAAGGACTAAGGATATGTTTCTCGTTTATGGAGGTGACAAAGAGCTCGTCGTAAATGGTTACGTCGATGCAAGCTTTGACATTGATCCGGATGACTCTAAATCACAAACCGGATACGTATTTATATTGAACGGTGGAGCTATAAGTTGGTGCAGTTCTATGCAAAGCGTTGTGGCAGGATCTACGTGCGAAGCGGAGTACATAGCTGCTTCGGAAGCAGCAAATGAAGGAGTTCATATCTGATCTAGGTGTCATACCTAGTGCATCGGGTCTTATGAAAATCTTTTGTGACAATACTAGTGCAATTGCCTTGGCAAAGGAATTCATATTTCACAAGAGAACCAAACACATCAAGAGACGCTTCAATTCCATCCGTGATCAAGTCAAGGAGGGAGACATATAGATCTGAATGTTGCAGACCCGCTGACTAAGCCTCTCTCACAAGAAAAACATGATCAGCACCAAGACTCCATGGGTGTTAAAATCATTACTGTGTAATCTAGATTATTGACTCTAGTGCAAGTGGGAGACTAAGGAAATATGCCCTAGAGGCAATAATATAGTTGTTATTTTTATTTCCTTACATCATGATAAATGTTTATTATTCATGCTAGAATTGTATTAACTGGAAACTTGGTACATGTGTGAATACATAGACAAACAGAGTGTCACTAGTATGCCTCTACTTGACTAGCTCGTTGAATCAAAGATGGTTAAGTTTCCTAACCAAAGACATGAGTTGTCATTTGATTAATGGGATCACATCATTAGAGAATGATGTGATTGACTTGACACATTCCGTTAGCTTAGCACTTGATCGTTTAGTTTGTTGCTATTGCTTTGTTCATGACTTATACATGTTCCTATGACTATGAGATTATGCAACTCCCGAATACCGGAGGAACACTTTGTGTGCTATCAAACGTCACAACGTAACTGGGTGATTATAAAGATGCTTTATAGGTGTCTCCAATGGTGTTTGTTGAGTTGGCATAGATCGAGATTAGGATTTGTCACTCCGATTGTCGGAGAGGTATCTCTGGGCCCTCTCGGTAATACACATCACTATAAGCCTTGCAAGCAATGTGACTAATGAGTTAGTTGCGGGATGATGCATTACGAAACGATTAAAGAGACTTGCGGTAACAAGATTGAACTAGGTATTGAGATACCGACGATCGAATCTCGGGCAAGTAACATACCGATGACAAAGGGAACAACGTATGTTGTTATGCGGTTTGACCGATAAAGATCTTCATAGAATATGTGGGAACCAATATGAGCATCCAGGTTCCGCAATTGGTTATTGACCGGAGATGAGTCTCGGTCATGTCTACATAGTTCTCGAACCCGTAGGGTCCGCACGCTTAACGTTCGGTGACGATCGGTATTATGAGTTTGCATGTTTTGATGTACCGAAGGTAGTTCGGAGTCCCGGATGTGATCACGGACATGACGAGGAGTCTTGAAATGGTCGAGACATAAAGATTGATATATTGGACGGCTATGTTCGGACACCGGAAGTGTTCTGGGAGGTTTCGGATAAAACCGGAGTGCCGGAGAGTTATCGGAACCCCCCCCCCCCGGGGGGGGAAGTTATTGGGCCCTTATTGGGCTTTAGGGGAGAGAGAGAGGGCAGCAGCCAGGAGGTGGCGCCCCCCCCCCCCCCAAGGGAGTCCAAATTGGACTAGGGGAGGGGGGCGCGGCCCGTCTTTCCCTCTCCCTCCCCCTCTCCTTCCTTCCCTCTCCTAGTAGGACTAGGAAAGGAGGAATCCTACTCCTACTAGGAGGAGGATTCCTCCCCCCTTGGCGCACCCTCTAGGACCGGCGGGCCTCCTCCTCCCCTCCTTTATATACGGGGGAGGGGCACCCCATAGACACACAAGTTGATTGTTTACCCGTGTGCGGTGCCCCCTCCACAGATTTCCACCTCGGTCATATCGTTGTAGTGCTTAGGCGAAGCCCCGCGTCGGTAACTTTATCATCACCGTCATCACGCCGTTGTGCTGACGAAGCTCTCCCTCGACACTCAGCTGGATCTGGAGTTCGTGGGACGTCACCGAGCTGAACGTGTGCAGATCGCGGAGGTGCCGTACTTTTGGTACTAGGATCGGTCGGATCGTGAAGACGTACGACGACATCAACCGCGTTGTCATAACGCTTCCGCTTTCGGTCTACGAGGGTACATGGACAACACTCTCCCCTCTCGTTGCTATGCATCACCTAGATGGATCTTGCGTGTGCATAGGAAATTTTTGAAATTACCGCGTTCCCCAACAAAGTGATGTCGTTGTTGATGACAAGGCAAGCCATAGATCGCTTTTCGTGACTACACAGCGGAGCTCTCAATGAAAGTACCAATGTCGGTGTCAAAACTGGCAGATCTCGGGTAGGAGGGCCCAAGTTGTCAGTCTAAGGATCAATGGTAACGAGGGACAATGGGGACACGATGTTTACCCAGGTTCGGGCCCTCTTAAAGGAGGTAAAACCCTATGTCCTTCTTGATTGTATTCAATGAGTATAGGGGTTACAAGAGTTGATCTACCTCGAGATCGTAATAGCTAAACACTAGTTGTCTAGCCTATGATTATTCTGATAGTCTCTATTGACTAACCCCTCTGGTTTATATACACACCGGAGGGACCTAGGGTTGTACAGAGTCAGTTTGCAGAGGAAGGAAATAGTACATCCGGACAGCAAACTTGCCACCCACGCATATAGGAATCCTACCCAGCCACGGGGGATAGTCTTCTGCTTTATCTTCATGGCCCATCAGTCCGGCCCATATCGAATGGACCGACACCTGAGGACCCCCTAATCCAGGACTCCCTCAGTGCTATTAGACGTTGTGTACCTGAGCATGAACAGGAATAGATCCTACGCAAGTGCCACTCCGATTCTTATATGCAGGACACCATGTTGGAGATAGAACTGCACACAAGGTATTGCATCCGGTTTTTATCGGCCTACTCTCTTCAAGGATGCTCGTAAGTTTGTCTTGTCTTGTGATGAATGCTAGAGAATTGGCAATATTAGTAGACATCAGGAAATGCCTATGAATTATTCACTTGTTATTTGAACCATTTGGTGTTTGGGGTTTTGATTATAGGGACCTTTTCCTTCCTCCAATGGGTATACACATATTTTAGTTGTTGTTGATTATGTTACTAAGTGGGTAGAAGCTATTCCAACTAGTAGTGCTGATCATAACACTTCTATTAAGATGCTTAAAGAAGTTATATTTTCGAGGTTTGGAGTCCCTAGATATTTAATGAGTGATGGTGGTTCACATTTTATTCATGGTGCTTTTCGTAAATTGCTTGATAAATATGATGTTAACCACAGAATTGCATCTCCATATCATCCTCAGTCTAGTGGTCAAGTAGAATTGAGCAATAGAAAGATTAAATTGATTTTGCAAAAGACTGTTAATAGATCTAGAAAGAATTGGTCTAAGAAACTTGATGATGCATTACGGGCTTATAGAACTGCTTATAAGAATCCTATGGGTACGTCTCCGTATAAAATGGTTTATGGAAAAGCATGTCACTTACCTCTCGAATTAGAACATAAATCTTATTGGGCAATCAAAGAGCTCAACTAGGATTTCAAACTTGCCGGTGAGAAGAGGTTATTTGACATTAGCTCACTTGATGAATGGAGAACCCAAGCCTATGAGAATGCCAAGTTGTTTAAAGAAAAGGTTAAAAGATGTCATGACAAGAGGATACAAAAGCGTGAGTTTAATGTACGTGATCATGTTCTGCTATACAACTCTCATTTAAGATTTTTTGCAGGAAAGCTTCTCTCTAAATGGGAAGGTCCTTACATTATCGAGGAGGTCTATCGTTCTGGTGCCATAAAAATCAACAACGCCGAAGGCACAAATCCGAAGGTGGTAAATGGTTAAACAATCAAACATTTATCTCAGGTAGTCCCATAAAATGTTGAGACCAATATAATTAATACCATAACACCGGAGTAGTACATAAGGGATACTTTCCAGAATGTTTCAGAATCCGAAAAGGAATAGGTATGCGGTACGGTAAGTAAACCGACTCCAAGACTGTTCTAATAGCAATTTTTCTCTGTTTTGGAATATTTAAAAAATTAGGAAAATTAAAATTAGTCCAAAACAGACACGAGGAGACCACAAGGGTGGAGGGCGCGCCCCTGCCTTGTGGCCACCTCGTGTGCCCTCCTGACTCTGTTTTCTTGCACAATACTTCTTTTGGTCGGTAAAAATTCATTATATAATCTCCCGAAGGTTTTGACCAGCATACCACGACAAAATCCCCTATTCTTATTTTCAGCTATTTTTCTGACAGATCTAGATCACCATGACGTCTCCAAGCGCCCTCAAGGACAAGTTTTTCGAGAAGGTCATCAACCCTTACCTCGCGAAGGTGCTGCAACACCCTCAAACCATTGAGATGCGTGAGGGGGTGCTGCACATCCGCGATGTTGAGGGGGCGAAGAAGACCTGAAGCGTGGAGACAAGACTCGAAGCAATGGAGCAGCAAGTTTTCAAGTGCCAAGGGATGGTGGAATGTGGACTCAATGCAAATCACATCACGATCGTAGAGTTCACCAACAATCACAAGCTGGATGCCAAGAACATCGGGGAGGCCATCTTCAAGCTTCATGAGAAAATCAAGCATCTCCAAGCCCGGATCTATGACCTACAAAACCAAAACTGTGAGTATGAATACAGATTTAAGAGGGTGAGTTTGGCTGCAGATTTGAGGATCCCGGAGACTCGTTCATCTTTCTATGATGTTGAGCCTATGCCTTGGAAGATGGATGACAAGCCTACTTCATCAACAACTCCATCATCACCACCTCCGAAGAAAGAGACATAAATACATGGGTATGGGCACTCCCCTTGGCAACTGCCAAGCTTGGGGGAGGTGCCCGGGTATCGTATCACCATCACACCTTTACCTTTATCATTTTTCTTAGTTCGATCCTTTTGGTTATATCTTGATCTACAAGAATAAAGTCTTTAGTTTGATCTAGCTTTGAGTTTTGTTTCGATCTCTATCTATGTAATTGAGTCCGTGAGATAAATATAATAAAGAGTAGTTTTGAGTTGAGAGCTTTGCTATCTTGCTATGATCTTGAGGGAACTAAAGAAAGAATAATAAGAAATAAAAAGATCGTATAATGATCTTATGGAGAGTAATGACTTCACATATAAAGAGTATGATGAATACAATTTGTTGAGAGTTGACAAACATAGTTTTGGTCATTGTTGCAATTAATAGGAAGTAATAAAGAAAGAGAGGCATCACATATAAATATACTATCTTGGACATCTTTTGTAATTGTGAGCACTCATTAAAATATGACATGCTAAAAGGTTGATGTTGGACAAGGAAGACAACATAATGGGTTATGTTTTCTTATATCCGAATAGAAGTTATATTGTAATGGATCCTCCAACATGTTGAGCTTGCCTTTCCCTCTCATGCTAGCCAAATTCTTTGCACCAAGTAGAGATACTACTTGTGCTTCCAAACATCCTTTAAACCAGTTTTGCCACGAGAGCCCACCATACCTACCTATGGATTGAGTAAGATCCTTCAAGTAAGTTGTCATCGGTGCAAGCAATAAATATTGCTCTCTAAATATGTATGATCTATTAGTCTGAAGAAAATAAGCTTTATACGAACTTGTGATATGGAAGAAATAAAAGCGACAGACTGCATAATAAAGGTCTTTATCACAAGCGGCAATATAAAGTGACGTTCTTTTGCATCAAGATGTTGTGCATCCAACCATAAAAGCGCATGACAACCTCTGCTTCCCTCCGCGAAGGGCCTATCTTTTACTTTTATCTTCTACCCTTATACAAGAGTCATGGTGATCTTCACCTTTCCTTTTTACACTTTTTTCCTTTTGGCAAGCACTATGTGTTGGAGAGATCCAGATATATATATCCACTCAGATGTAGGTTATCATAAAGTATTATTGTTGACATTACCCTTGAGGTAAAAGATTGGGAGGCGAAACTATAAGCCCCTATCTTTCTCTGTGTCCGATTGAAGCTTTGAACCCATAAGTATCGCGTGAGTGTTAGCAATTATGAAAGACTAAATGATAGTTGAGTATGTGGACTTGCTGAAAAGCTCTTTAATTGACTCTTTTCGATGTTATGATAAATTGCAATTGCTCCAATGACTGGGATCATAGTTTGTTAGTTTTCAATGAAGTTTTTGATTCATATTTTACCTTGTGAATGAATTATTACTTTGGCATAAGAAATTATATGACATTATATGTTGTTGTTCTAAAGATGATGATGATGCCCTCATGTCCGCATTTTATTTTATCGACACCTCTATCTCTAAACATGTGGACATATTTTTTGATTTCGGCTTTCGCTTGAGGACAAGCGAGGTCTAAGCTTGGGGGAGTTGATACGTCCATTTTGCATCATGCTTTTATATTGATATTTATTGCATTATGGGCTGTTATTACACATTATGGTACAATACTTATGCATTTTCTCTCTTATTTTACAATGTTTACATGAAGAGGGAGAATGCTGACAGCTGGAATTCTAGACTCGAAAAGGAGCAAATATTAGAGACCTATTCTGTACAACTCCAAAAGTCCTGAAACTTCACGGAGAATCATTTTGCAATAAATAAAAAATATTGGGCGAAGAAAGCACTAAGGGGGCCACCTGCCATCCACAACGGTGGAGGGCGCGCCCTACCCCCCGGGCGTGCCCCCCTACCTTGTGGGCCACCTGGCAAGCCCCCGATGCCCATCTTCGGATATATGGTGTGTTTTGACCTGGAAAAATTTTAGAAGGAAGCTTTCAGGATGAAGCACCGTCGTCTCGAGGCGGAACCTAGGCAGAACCAATCTAGGGCTCCGGCGGAGCTGTTCTGCCAGGGAAACTTCCCTCCGGGAGGGGGAAATTGAAGCCATCATCATCACCAATGATCCTCTCATTGATAGGGGGTCAATCTCCATCAACATCTTCACCAGCACCATCTCCTCTCAAACCCTAGTTCATCTCTTGTATCCGATCTTTGTCTCAAAACCTCAGATTGGTACCTGTGGGTTTCTGGTAGTGTTGATTACTCCTTGTAGTTGATGCTAGTTGGTTTATTCGATGGAAGATCATATGTTCAGGTCCTTAATGATAATTAATACTTCTCTGATTATGAACATGAATATTCTTTGCGAGTAGTTACGCTTGTTCCTGAGGACATGGGAGAAGTCTTGTTATAAGTAATCATGTGAATTTGGTATTCGTTCGATATTTTGATGAGATGTTTGTTGTCTTTCCTCTAGTGGTGTTATGTGAACGTCGACTACATGACACTTCACCATGATTTGGGCCTAGGGGAAGGCATTGGGAAGTAATAAGTAGATGATGGGTTGCTAGAGTGACAGAAGCTTAAACCCTAGTTTATGCGTTGCTTCCTAAGGGGCTGATTTGGATCCATATGTTTCATGCTATGGTTAGATTTATCTTAATTCTTCTTTCGTAGTTGCAGATGCTTGCGAGAGGGGTTAATCATAAGTGGGAGGCTTGTCCAAGGAAGGGCAGTACCCAAGCACCGGTCCACCCACATATCAAATTATCAAAGTAACGAACGCGAATCATATGAGCATGATGAAAACTAACTTTGACAGTAATTCCCATGTGTCCTCGGGAGCGCTTTGCTTTATATAAGAGTTCGTCCAGGCTTGTCCTTTGCTACAAAAAGGATTGGGCCACCTTGCTGCACCTTAGTTACTTTTGTTACTTGTTACCCGTTACCAATTATCTTATCACACAACTATCTGTTGTCGATAATTTCAGTGCTTGCAGAGAATACCTTGCCGAAAACCGCTTGTCATTTCCATCTGCTCCTCGTTGGGTTCGACACTCTTACTTATCGAAAGGACTACAATAGATCCTCTATACTTGTGGGTCATGACGGCGCGACTCCCTTCGCCGGCCGTCTCCTTCGTCGACGCCCGCGAGCTATTCGACAGTTTGCCAAGGTACAAAATAGACTCTGCCGACGAGTTCTTTTTTCACAATTTCCTTTGCGACTCCGATGATTCCTCATCCGATGATGATGAGCAGATCTTGGATGCCGTGTTGGTCCATCACCACCTCAATAGCCAGCGCCCGTCGTTCCGTGGCTCCATTCCGGGGCACCTTATGGCGTTGAATCGCAACCGAGAGAGCGGGCATTTCCTTCTTTGGAAGGACTACTTTGACACAACAAACCCGTAGTTCAAACATCAGAAATTATGCCGCTGTTTCCGTATGAGTAGGCATCTTTTCGACCATATTAGAGAGGGGTGGTCGGCTATGATGACTATTTCGAGTGCAAAGAGGATGCCGTTGGGAAGATTGGTTTCTCCTCTTATAAAAAATGCATTGCCGCCATCCGAATGCTTGCATACGGAGTGCCTGATGATCTCATTGATGAGTACGTCCGTATGAGCGAGTCTACATGCCTAGACTCCCTGTATAAGTTCTGCAAGGCTGTGATTGCTGTGTTTGGCCCTGAGTACTTGAGAGAGCCGACTCCTGAAGATACAACCCGTTTGTTGGCGATGAATGCCGGCAGGGGCTTCCCAGGGATGCTTGGCAGCATAGACTGCATGCACTGGGAGTGGAAGAACTGCCCTTCTGCTTGGCAAGGGCAGTATAAGGGCCATGTCACGGCTTGCACTGTCATACTTGAGGTCGTGGCATCTCCAGATCTCTGGATCTTGCACTCTTTCTTTGGCATGGCCAGATCACACAATGATATCAATGTGCTTCAACGCTCGCCGGTGTTTGCTAGGCTTACCGAAGGCAACAACCCACTGGTGAACTTTGTTGGGGAACGCAGTAATTTCAAAAAAAATTCCTACGATCACGCAAGATCTATCTAGGAGATGCATAGCAACGAGAGGGGAGAGTGTGTCCACGTACCCTCGTAGACCGAAAGCGGAAGCGTTTTATCAACGCGGTTGATGTAGTCATACGTCTTCACGATCCGACCGATCCTAGCAACGAACGTACGGCACCTCCGTGTTCAGCACACGTTCGGCTCGATGATGTCCCTCGTACTCTTGATCTAGTTGAGACCGAGGGAGAGTTCCGTCAGCACGACGGCGTGGTGACAGTGATGATGATGTTACCGGCGCAGGGCTTCACCTAAGCACTACGACGATATGATCGAGGTGTGTAACTGTGGAGGGGGCACCGCACACAGCTAAAAGATCAACTTGTGTGTCTTTGGGGTGCCCCCTCCCACGTATATAAAGGAGGGGGGAAGAGGAGGCTAGCCCTAGAGGGGGGGGCGCCAAAAGGGGGAGTCCTACTTGGACTCCCGGTCCAAGTAGGATTCGCCCCCCCCCCTTTCCTATTCCAACTAGGAGAAGGAAGGGAAGGAGGAAGAGGGGAGAAGGAAGGAGGGGGGGCGCCGCCCCCTCCTAGTCCAAGACGGACCAGCTCATGGGGGGCGCGTGGCCACCCCTTGAGGCCCTTCTCTCCTTTCCCGTATGGCCCATTAAGGCCCAATACTTCCCCCGGCGAATTCCCATAACTCCTCGGTACTCCGAAAAATACCCGAATCACTCGGAACCTTTCCGATGTCTGAATATAGCCTTCCAATATATCGATCTTTACCTCTCGACCATTTTGAGACTCCTCGTCATGTCCGTGATCTCATCCGGGACTCCGAACAAACTTCGGTCATCAAATCACATAACTCATAATACAAATCATCATCGGACGTTAAGCGTGCGGACCCTACGGGTTTGACAACTATGTAGACATGACCGAGACACATCTCCAGTCAATAACCAATAGCGGAACCTGGATGCTCATATTGGATCCTACATATTCTACAAATATCTTTATCGGTCAAACCGCATAACAACATACGTTGTTCCCTTTGTCATCGGTATGTTACTTGCCCGAGATTCGATCGTCGGTATCATCATACCTAGTTCAATCTCGTTACTGGCAAGTCTGTTTACTCGTTCCGTAATGCATCATCCCGCAACAAACTCATTAGTCACATTGCTTGCAAGGCTTATAGTGATGTGCATTACCGAGAGGGCCCAGAGATACCTCTCCGATACACGGAGTGACAAATCCTAATTTTGATCTATGCCAACTCAACAAACACCTTCGGAGACACCTGTAGAGCATCTTTATAATCACCCAGTTACGTTGTGACGTTTGATAGCACATAAGGTGTTGCTCTGGTATTTGGGAGTTGCATAATCACATAGTCAGAGGAACATGTATAAGTCATGAAGAAAGCAATAGCAATAAAACTGAACGATCATTATGCCAAGCTAACGGATGGGTCTTGTCCATCACATCATTCTCCTAATGATGTGATCCCGTTCATCAAATGACAACCCATGTCTATGGTCAGGAAACATGACCATCTTTGATAAACAAGCTAGTCAAGTAGAGGCATACTACGGACACTCTGTTTTGTCTATGTATTCACACATGTACTAAGTTTCCGGTTAATATAATTCTAGCATTAATAATAAACATTTATCATGATATAAGGAAATATAAATAACAACTTTATTACTGCCTCTAGGGCATATTTCCTTCAAACTTTACTATCAACGGCCACAACTACGACAAAGGATACTACCTGGGTGACGGTATCTATCCTTAGTGGACCACTATTGTGAAGACAATCCACAACCCTGTTGGAGAGAAGAGAAAAAGATTTGCCCAAGAGCAAGAGAGTTCTAGGAAGGACATCGAGCGTGCCTTTGGTGTTTTGCAATCTCGATGGGGCACCGTTCGGTATCCTGCTAATACTTGGAGCACACAGAAACTGTGGGAGGTGATGACTGCTTGTGTGATCATGCACAATATGATTGTAGAAGATGAGCGCCCGGAACGTTTGTACGATCAAGGGTTTCAGTTTCAGGGTGATAATGTTCTGCCTGAGCATGGAGGAGCGGTAGCGTTTGAACAGTTCACCCATTTTCATCATGACTTGCGTGATTGGGAAATTCACATGCAACTGCAAAATGATTTGCTTGAGCATATGTGGGCTCATGTTGGCAACCAATAGATGTATCTTTTTTATTCGGTCTGCAAAATTTTGCCCCAACATTTTTACTTTTATTCGGCTTGTAATACTATGCTATTTTATTCAGTTCAAACTATATTATTTATTTGGTTGTGGACTATATGTTTGCTTGTGAAATAATGAAAAAGTTGTGTGTGAAATAATGAAAAATTGTGCTATTTGTTGAAAAAGGGCGGCCAGCCGGCCACGCCAGCGCATATGGGTCGACGCGTTGGGCGCACTGCCAGCCCAAATCTCAAACGGGGCGGACACCAGGCGGGTGGCTGACCCAAACGGATAAAAAAGGACAAAAATGCCGTCCGTTTGGGTCGGCGCATTGGAGTTGCTCTAAGAGATTGTGGTAGAGCATGAAGAATAGCAAGTTATGACCAAGATGATGTTCGTGGTGAAACTCAATGTGGTCATGAGATAATTAAGTCATTGATGATCAAGTATTTAAGTAATGAAGTGAAGTGAATAGTCCTTTGTGTCTTTCAAGAAATCAACATAGAGCATGAAGTAAGATAAATGTTGACCAATATGAAGTGTGAAAATTGCATTTTAGATGGTCAACTCACAAGCGTAAATGATATACCAAATGTGATCAAGTGATTTCGTGGTGTGGTAAGAGGTTGTGATTGCGCTCTATGATTTGACCCATATACTATGTGTTTGGCATGCCTATGTTGGTAGGTGATACTCATGGTCATGCATAAAAAAGGGCGATCAAATAGCCCATGTGAGGATGCCATCAAATGGCTATGATCAACAATCTTGAGAAGGACATATTATAAGCATCGTTGATTAAATAGAGTCATCCGGATTGGTGTAAAATCTTGCATCGACGTAACTCTTTACGACAAACTCTTTATCACCTCCATAACCGAGAAATATATCCTTATTCCACTAAGGATAATTTTGACCGCTGTCCTGTGATCTACTCCTAGATCACTATTGTACCCTCTTGCCAAACTCATGGTGAGGTACACAGTAGGTCTGGTACACAGCATAGCATACTTTATAGAGCCTATGACTAAGGCATAGGGAATGACTTTTCGTTCTCTTTCTATTTTCTGCCGTGGTCGGGTTTTGAGTCTTTACTCAACTTCACACCTTGCAACATAGGCAAGAACTCCTTCTTTGACTGTTCCATCTCGAACTAATTCAAAATATTGTCAAGGTATATACTCTTTGAAAATCTTATCAAGCGTCTTGATCTATCTCTACAGATCTTGATGCTCAATATGTAAGCAGCTTCACCGAGGTCTTGCTTTGAAAAACTCCTTTCAATAACTCCTTTATGCTTTCCAGAAAATACTACATCATTTCTGATCAACAATATGTCATTCACATATACTTATCAGAAAGGTTGTAGTGCTCCCAATCACTTTCATGTAAATACAGGCTTCACCGCAAGTCTGTATAAAACTATATGCTTTGATCAACTTATCAAAGCGTATATTCCAACTCCGAGATGCTTGCACCAGTCCATAGATGGATCGCTGGAGCTTGCACATTTTATTAGCACCTTTAGGATTGACAAAACCTTCTGGTTGCATCATATACAACTCTTCTTTAATAAATCCATTAAGGAATGCAGTTTTGTTATCCATTTACCAGATTTCATAAAATGCGGCAATTGCTAACATGATTCGGACAGACTTAAGCATCGCTACGAGTGAGAAAATCTCATCGTAGTCAACACCTTGAACTTGTCAAAAACCTTTCGTGACAAGTCGAGCTTTGTAGATAGTAACACTACCATCAGCGTCCGTCTTCCTCTTGAAGATCCATTTATTCTCAATGGCTTGCCGATCATCGGGCAAAAAGTCCATACTTTGTTCTCATACATGGATCCTATCTCAGATTTCATGGCCTTAAACCATTTTGCAGAATCTGGGCTCATCATCACTTCCTCATAGTTCGTAGGTTCGTCATGGTCTTGTAACATGACTTCCAGAACCGGATTACCGTACCACTCTGGTGCGGAACGTACTCTGGTTGACCTACGAGGTTTGGTAGTAACTTGATCTGAAGTTTTATGATCATCATCATTAACTTCCTCACTAATTGGTGTAGGCATCACTGGAACTGATTTCTGTGATGAGCTACTTTCTAATTCGGGAGAAGGTACAATTACCTCATCAAGTTCTACTTTCCTCCCAGTCACTTCTTTCGAGAGAAACTCCTTCTCTAGAAAGGATCCATTTTTAGCAACAAATATCTTGCCTTCGGATCTGTGATAGAAGGTGTACCCAACAGTTTCTTTTGGGTATCCTATGAAGACGCAATTCTCCGATTTGGGTTCGAGCTTATCAGGTTGAAGCTTTTTCACATAAGCATTGCAGCCCCAAACTTTAAGAAACTACAACTAGGTTTCTTGCCAAACCACAGTTCATACGGTGTCATCTCAACGGATTTAGATGGTGCCCTATTTAAAGTGAATGCAGTCGTCTCTAATGCATAACCCCAAAACGATAGTGGTAAATCGGTAAGAAACATCATAGATCGCACCATATCTAATAAAGTACGGTTACGACATTCGGACACACCATTACGCTGTGGTGTTCCAGGTGGCATGAGTTTGTGAAACTATTCCACATTGTTTTACATGAAGGCCAAACTCGTAACTCAAATATTTGTCTCCGCGATCAGATCGTAGAAACTTTATTTTCTTGTTATGATGATTCTTTACTTCACTCTGAATATTTTTGAACTTTTCAAAATGTTTCAGACTTGTGTTTCATTAAGTAGATATACCCATATATGCTTAACTCATCTGTGAAGGTCAGAAAATAACGATAACCGCCGCGAGCCTCAACACTAATCGGACCGCATACATTGGTATGTATTATTTCCAATAAGTCTATAGCTCGCTCCATTGTTCCGAAGAACGGAGTTTTAGTCATCTTGCCCATGAGGCATGGTTCGCAAGCATCAAATGATTCATAATCAAGTGATTCCAAAAATCCATCTGCATGGAGTTTCTTCTTGCGCTTTACACCAATATGACCTAAACTGCAGTGCCACAAATATGTTGCACTATCATTATCAACTTTGCATCTTTTGGCATCACTATTATGACTATGTGTATTATTACAATCGAGATTCAATAAACCATTTACATTGGATGTTTGACCATAGAAGGTTTTATTCATGTAAACAGAACAACAATTGTTCTCTGACTTAAATGAATAACCGTATCGCAATAAACATGATCTAATCATATTCATGCTCAACGCTAACACCAAATAACATTTATTTAGGTCCAACACCAATCCCGAAGGTATGGGGAGTGTGCGATGGTGATCTTATCAACCTTGGAATCACTTCCAACACACATCGTCACCTCGCCCTTACCTAGTCTCTATTCATTTTGCAACTCCTGTTTCGACTTACTAATCTTAGCAACTAAACTGATATCAAATACCCTGGGGTTAATATGAACACTAGTAAAGTACACATCAATAACATGTATATCAAATATACTTTTGTTCACTTTGCCATCCTTCTTATCCGCCAATTATTTGGGGTAGTTCCGCTTCCAGTGATTAATTCCTTGCAGTAGAAGCACTCGGTTTCAGGCTTAGGTCTAGCTTTGGGCTTCTTCACGGGAGTGACAACTTGCTTCTCATTCTTCTTGAAATTCCCTTTGTTTTCCTTTGCCCTTTTCTTGAAACAGGTGGTCTTGTTAACCATCAACAATTGATGCTCTTTCTTGATTTCTACCTTCATCGATTTCAGCATCACGAAGAGCTCGGAAATCGTTTTCGTCATCCCTTGCATATTATAGTTCATCATGAAGTTCTAGTAACTTGGTGATAGTGACTAGAGAACTTTGTCAATTACTATCTTATCTGGAAGATTAACTCCCACTTGATTCAAGCAATTGTAGTACCCAGACAATCTGAGCACATGCTCACTGGTTGAGCTAGTCTCCTCCATCTTGTAGGCAAAGTACTGTCAGAGGTCTCATACCTCTCGACACGGGTAAGAGTATGAAATACCAATTTAAACTCTTGGAACATCTTATATGCTCCGTGGCATTCAAAACATTTTTGAAGTCCCGGTTCTAAGCTGTAAAGCATGGTGCACTAAACTATCAAGTAGTCATCATACTGAGCTTGTCAAACGTTCATAACGTCTGCATCTGCTCCTGCAATAGGTCCGTCACCTAGCGGTGCATCAAGGACATAATACTTCTATGCAGCAATGAGGATAATCCTCAGATCACGGAGCTAGTCCGCATCATTGCTACTAACATCTTTCAACTTATTTTTCTCTAGGAACATATCCAAAATAAACAGGGAGCTACATCGCGAGCTATTGATCTACAACATAGTTATGCAAATACTATCAGGACTAAGTTCATGATAAATTAAAGTTCAATTAATCATATTACTTAAGAACACCCACTTAGATAGACATCCCTCTAGTCATCTAAATGATCACGTGATCCCTATCAACTAAACCATGTCCGATCATCACGTGACATGGAGTAGTTTTCAATGGTGAACATCACTATGTTGATCATATCTACTATATGATTCACGCTCGACCTTTCAGTCTCAGTGTTCCGAGGCCATATCTGCATATGCTAGGCTCGTCAAGCTAACCCGAGTATTCTGCGTGTGCAAAACTCACCCGTTGTATGTGAACGTAGAGCTTATCACACCCGATCATCACGTGGTGTCTCAGCACGAAGAACTGTCACAACGGTGCATACTCAGGGAGAACACTTATACCTTGAAATTTTAGTAAGGGATCATCTTATAAAGCTACCGTCGTACTGAGAAAAATAAGATGCATAAAAGATAAACATCACATGCAATCAAAATATGTGACATGATATGGCCATCATAATCTTGTGCCTTTGATCTCCATCTCCATAGTACCGTCATGATCTCCATCGTCACCGGCATGACACCATGATCTCCATCATCTTGATCTCTATCAACGTGTCGTCACATGGTCGTCTCGCCAACTATTGCCTTTTGCAACTATTGCTATCGCATAGCGATAAAGTAAAGCAATTACATGGCGCTTGCATCTTTATGCAAATAAAGAGACAACCATAAGGCTCCTGCCAGTTGCCCATAACTTTAACAAAACATGATCATATCATACAACAATTTATATATCATCACGTCTTGACCATATCACATCACAGCAAGCCCTGCAAAAACAAGTTAGACGTCCTCTACTTTGTTGTTGCAAGTTTTACGTGGCTGCTACGGGCTTAGCAAGAACCGTTCTTACCTACATATCAAAACCACAACGATTTTTCGTCAAGTGTGATGTTTTAACCTTCAACAAGGACCGGGCATAGTCACACTCGATTCAACTAAAGTTGGAGAAACAAACCCCCACTAGCCACCTGTGTGCGAAGCACGACGGTAGAACCAGTCTCATGAACGCGGTCATGTAATGTCGGTCTGGGCCGCTTCATCCAACAATCACCGAATCAAAGTATGACATGCTGGTAAGCAGTATGACTATTATCACCCAGAACTCTTTGTGTTCTACTCGTGCATATAACATCTACGCATAGACCTGGCTCTGATACCACTACTGCAGGATGCTGCTAACGCTACACTACGATCAGAGACCCTTCGAGAAACTGTGTGCGATGCAATAATCGCAAATGATGTTGTATGAAAACCGTCAGAAATGTATAAAACGTTTGCGATGACGGATGCATCAAACACGGTTTAGGTTTTATTTGCGTGTGCGATGAAGGGCATACGTTTCAGTTCAATGAACTGTTTGCGATGAGGAGGAACAAAATAAACGGGCAGCCAGATGAAGGCGTGTGCGATACACATCATACGGTTCACTCGGATGAACTGTTTGTGATTAGGCAACAAAAAAAAAGGTGAGCCAGATCAAAGGTGTGTGCGATATACGGCATGCGGTTCACTCGGATGAACTGTTTGCGTTGAGACATGAGAACAGAAACGGTTCAAATGAACAAGATATGTGTGATACGAGGCAAACAGGTTTGTAATCGGAGACGTGTGCGAAGACCGATAACAACACAGACGATTACTGCTAACAAGCCGTGTGTGTTGTGAGCAAACGATTGCTGGTATACAATTGTGAGTGATTGATGAAGACATCACCGACGGGTTCCATTGTTTAGTCCGTGTGCGATGTGATTTTCTTTGTCCGCACAACATCTATGCTCTGTCTACAGCATCAACATATATACTTAAAAAGACAGGATTACATAACCAAATTAAGCATACAATTACACAAGTGACTACACACATAACATTTCCACACACCAAAGAAAGCAATAATAAGCATACTAAAGTAGGAGAAACGAGGATCTAATCATCTACTTATTGTTGCGATGACGCTTGCCATTGCTCTGCTTTCGGCTGGATCCCTGGCCGTTTTGGGGAAGGAGGAACTTCCTCATGTCAACGATCCGCCTGTACATGTCGTAGCTCGTGTACGCCTCCTTGGCCGCGTACACGACGTGAGCTTTGTCGAGTTTCTCCATCCAGGCCGAGTGCCAGGCACGCTTGTCCTTGTTGCACGAATCCTTCATGTCTCTGTAGTAGGGGTCGATGATGGCCTCGGCGAGGTGAACCAGTGAGTCCTTCTCATGCTCCTTGCTGCCCCTGATCTTGTATTGGCCCTGGATGTTGACAAGATTCTGGCAGGCGATGCCCGAATTCTTGAGAGCCTTTACATTGTTGGTGATGTCCACCGTAGCGAACATGTAGTGGGGGCTGTTGACAAACCTGGCGAAACGCTCGCAAGGCCTTGTGGCCAGGCAGTAGTGGTAGACGAGGACGTGGTGGCACATGCACATCTGGGCGACGGCGACCTTGGGACGAGACCCGGCACGAGCGCGGGTGTACTCGAGGTTGAACCCGACCACCTTGTACTTCTCCTCGGCAAGCAACAGCTCCATGATGTGGATGGAGTGCTCCACCCAGACCGGGTCGTTGGTGTACACCACCGAGAGGTCCATGAACCTTCTGTGGGTGTCCACCACGGCACGCATGGTGAACTGCTGCTCATCGTCGGCAGCCGCTCGGAGTGCCATTGGAGCCGCGCAGGATACCCTCTAAGAATTTCTCGTGGTGGGTGTGCTTCTTGCAATGGTGGGGCGCGATCGAAAGGTTGAAGAGACACAAGGGTAGGTTAAATGGCCGCTGTAATAAATGGGGGTCGGCCGGCCTGTAATTGTCACGTCTTGTCACGGTGTTCATAGCGGAGGATTCCAGAATCCAGTGCACGCTTGACAACACCGCACCCCAGGCGTGGGCTCGAAGAGCATGTTCCCGTGCTACCGCGCTGTTTACCGCGCAAGCTTCCCGCCCGGCTAGTTTGGCCACGCGTCGGCTAGAAGAGGGACAAATCGTGGGTGTTTATTGGCAAAAAGCTTTGTAAAAACGAAGTGTGTGGAATGACTTTGGTCATAAGTTTACCCTTGGGTGATGAGGTCAAAGTTACACAGAAGGGTGATGATGGACACTCGAGTGCAATAATTAATTATGTGCTCTACAGTGCACACGGTGGAAGAAACCAACTGTGTGCAATATTGTCGAAGATCGCAGTCGAGTTAGCTATACAGATCGTGTGCTGCGAGATCGACAAGGTAAATTGATTCGAGAATGGTTAATAAAATCTAAGACCATTGCATATTAAGGTCAAAATAGTGCTAGCAATATACGAGTCTCATACGATGCCATTTCAACGATTGTACCACAAAAGCTCGAAATGTTACAAGGTTCAAATTCCAGAGTTATATGGCTCAAATTCAAAGATTACAAGGTTCAAACTGATATTAGAAATGAAATTCAGCTCATCAGCTGCAAACGCTCGCGCTGATGCACTGAACATGGATATCAGAGAGGTTCAACTAATATCACCGCTTCTAAGTCTAGCTTCGAAACCTCACAATTTTTGCAAAGGGCTCAGCCACTGAGAAGTCATGTATGGGGTTGACCCGATGACTTCCGATTACTCTGTCATCTGAAGTTCCAAAATGAAATTCAGCATTTTTGGAGCCTACTCCATTCTGCCGCAGGCGCCGGTGCTGATCAACAGACCATTCATTTTTGCGAAATAAATGTAGGGCAAACCTCATTTCCTTCAGCACCCTTGCTCTAAGAACAAAGAACCTGGCGAATATAATCTCCGGTAAGGTCCCTCGGTAGGAGTTCAAAGTAATTTCTGAGAGATGCAGATCTAGGCATTCGATGTGATTGTTATATTGTATCACATTATCCACCACTGGGCCTAATCTTATCTGCAAAAGAAGAAAACGTGTTAGTGCCTACATGCAGTTTTGAACATTACTACAGGCCTAGCTATTTGGTTTGCAGGATTTGTAAAATGCACTAACATGCCATCTTCGATCTGACATGATTAACATGGGCATTTGATTACATTCTAGAAAAATGTAGCCTTCTTCACAAGAGGTTGGAGTGGATGAAAAGTTCCCTAAGAAAACTAGTACAGATGAATCCAAAGGAGAAATGCTTATTGAATGTAACCATATGGATCAAGCAACCAATATGGGGGGGCATGTATGTACTGAAATCCTCCAAAAGAACCTTCAGAAATCGTAGTACATTGTCATTGTAAACTTGGAAAAAGGTGTCACAAATTGAACTCCCTTATGGTTAACATTTAACAGGAAAGGAACATCACCTCGATATATAGCTTCTCCAGGCACGGAAAGCATCTCAGGAAACTGACAACTTGCTCCAGGTCGGGCCCGATAGATTCTAGTGCCAAGACCTTCACTGTGCGCAGTTTCGGGGTCAAGCTTGTCGGAATCATTTTCTGAATGACAGACGAACAAACATCTTCAAAATTAGAAATAATGTTAATTTGTAGAAGGAGAGGTAGAAGGCGGCTGTTGTACCTGAACGGGTGTGGATCCAATAACAAGTTCGGAGTATTTGTCAGACGAGTAGCCCACCACTGTCAATTTCGGCGCAGAAATGACATTGATTCTTGTTGGACCTTCTTGATCAACTACAAGTAATCTCTCAAGTGCAGGTGTGTCCTGGATGACCATACCGTGGTCCACCTTTTGTGATGTCTTCCTGCCGCACCAGCAACACACATAAATAGTCCGGAGAGTCATGGAGGTGATGTGGAAGGTACTCAACCCATTGATCGCCTGAAGACGAAGGTACTCGAGTGCAGTACAGCCACGGAGCAGGCGCTCCATGTCACCCTTTGAGAGGCAGACGGCGACGAGCTCGAGGTGCTTCAGTCGTGGTAGAATAAGAGCGGGCGCGTCATTAAGGGGCGGGAAATGGCAGTTCCTGAACTTGGCGACGCGCAGCGTGGGCGCGAGGCGGAGTGCGGACGTTGGCAGCGACCGCATATGCCCATCATCAAAAGTGAGCTCCTCGAGCTGATCTAGGGCGGGGGATCGGAACCAGTCGTCAAGCTTGGCTCGGTCCTTGCCGTTGGAACGGAACTTGCCCATTCTAAGGCCTTTGGTTGGGCCAAGGTGACTGCCAAGGATCTTGGAGAACGCATCCAAGCTTTTGCGATAGCCATGGCAGAGCTCGTGGGTGTCGATGAGGTCGAGAGGGCTGGAGTTCCATAGGGGGCGCCACCGCCGGGAAAGGAGGGTTGTCCGCGCCCCATATTTGATTGGGAGGAGGGAGATGATGACTCTCAACATATCATCGGGGAGGCTGCTGATTAAGTCTAGGCCTGCTGGAGTCGCTTGCGGTTCTAGCTCGCCCCGCCTCCGCTTGTTGGCAGCCCCGTTCTCCACCTCCGGAGTCTCCTTGTCAGCGGCGCTTTCTGATAGAAATGGGAGTACAGGGAATATTTAGTTAAAACAGGGCAATAGAAAAGTGTATTGGTAACTAGAAGTTATTAGGTAGGAATATAGTAAGAAAAGGGAATAACAATTGGTTGCTTAAATACTACACAATTCATTTGACATTGCTGGGTAAGTCAACATATGCAGATAGTTGAAAAGAAAACTTACTTCGAACAAAGTCTGGACGGATGATTTTGTCGGGGAAGTTAGCATATATCTCATGACCAGGCCCTTCTATGTGCAGTGCAATTTTAGTGCCAGCTTTCAGTACATAAAACTTTGCAATTTCATTCCAAAAGCCAGTGCCAAAATAGGAGTCACCACGTTCATCAAGTCTTACAGTAGCAATGATTGTAAATCCATGGTTTGTGTGCAGTATGACATTCGTGGAGCCTTGATGTATGTAAAGGGAAAAATTGTGCACTACATAATCTGTTGCATAGCGAGGGATGTCCTGCAGAAAATGGTAGGATTGTTAAAGAAAATATGGTAACATGCAAATATGGGCCCAAATTGAAAGAACTGTACAACAGTTGAAATCGAAGGACAAAAGTCTATAATTAAACAGATAGGGTAAACATGATGTCATGGAAATATGAGAGTAATCGAAAGAACAATACATCATTAATTTGCCTAATATAGAAAGAAGAGGGGAAAATCCCCTTTGACGTATATGGTGCATGTGACACCTTTTATCCAAATGTTGTAATATTTAGAATATGTTCAGGAAAGTAGGCCATGCCAACCGATTTAGGGTGAGATTGAACATACCGCGCGCGTCCTCAAGTTATCTGGTACGATGAGATGGAATCTCTAGCGGCGGTCGCCAAGTCCTGAAGTGTCGGCGCACTGTACATTCTATGAATGAAAGAAAACCCTCAAATCAGCTCGAATAAAAATGAATTCACGGTGATTTCCGCCGGGTGATTAAAGGAGGCAGATGAACTGGGATAAGAGATGAGATAATATCTCGTTAAATTAGTTACCTTGTCGTCCATGAGAAAGAACCCTCAGTACGGCAGATTCCCCAACCGAGCGGAGCTGGGTCGACTGCGAGCAGCGTCGAGAAAGTTGATGGCGATAGGCGGCGGCAAGCGGAAGTGGCGAAATGCGGTGGGCTTTGCCAGCAGCCTGGCGGCGGCAGGCATCGAGCTAAGTGTTTACCGCCGCGATAGGCGGTGCCATGGCATAGACGCGGAGGAGCTTGTGCAGGTGTGAATGGGGAACGTACCGGAGGGGCCGAGGGGTGGCGGGCGGGGTGAGGGTTTTTGTGACGTGGGGATGGTGAGGGTTTTCTTTTTTCTTTTTTGAATTGGGTGGTGAGGGTTTTCTGTCCCACAAAGAATTTTGGGGGCGACGGTTTGCTAGAGCGAACCGTGTGTGATTGACGTAGCAGGCAAAATGAAAGTCATTGCACACGGTTCCAATTTTGGGAACCGTGTGTGATTGACGTACTACCTCCGTCCTGGTTTATTGGTCCCCCGTTGTAATTTTTACCAAAATTTGGCGAAATATTTAACATACTCAGACATAGATAATAAGCGTACACGTACATAAGCATAGTTCAACCATAAGTACATAGTTCAACCGTCATTAAGCATACTCAAGCGTACATAGTTCGATCCATCCCACATCTCATCTCACATGCGGCCGGCACGATCCTGAAGCTTCTCCAGGTACTCGGCGTACGCGCCGTGCGCCACCCTGCGAGAATACTTCTGCTTGAAGGAGCCAACGGCCCGTCCTCTTGCATGCGCCAGAACACTTAGATACGCGTCATGAATCTTGTGGTTGCAAAATGGGCATCCATAGCCGTCGTTCCAGGTCCTAATACGCCTGTTATGCATTCCCGCATAAAGCTCCCTCAGGATTCGCCTCTTGTACCTCCTCTGGGCATCTTCATCCTCGCTGTCCACATCGTCAGACAGCACCTATACAAATAGTAAAACAAATTTGGCATCAAATCACTGATTACATGCCGTGAAGTAGGATTAGGAATTTATGGCTATTTATTTATACATATCCAGAGATTATGGTTCGATTTTTAAGCACAGTCGTCTATGTACAGACCAATCTTGAAGAAAATAATGGCACAAACATATGTAGGTCATTCAAAATCAATTGTCAAGTCCTGGCTAGGAATTATTAGCACGAACACTAACCCTAGTCGGATTACTAGCAGAAATCATTTGCACAGATGAAACAACTAACCACTTATCACCTGTACCATTCAAACAATCAATACACTACACGGATCTAACGAAACTTACTCAGATTTCATGGATTGGGAGAACATAACCACAGGATTTCTATTCCAAAAAGGGGGAGGCAGGAGTAACCAGAGAAACCCTATGATCTATTTGACACATAAATGGGTATAGATGACTAACCAGCTTCGTCCGTCGGGTCGTCGGAGTCATCGTCGGAGTGGTCATCGGTGTTGTCGCCGGAGTGGTCGTCGGAGTCGGTGTGGAACTCTGCCTCCGGCTGTGGAAACTCGACGCCGTCGACGACGTCAGGGTGCAGCGATAACTCGCCGGCGGTGACGGCAACCTCTGTCTCCATCTCCACGCCGTGCTCCGGTGCTTTAGCAGCCCCGGCGTCGCCACTCCCTCCGATGGGGCGCTTCGGCGCATCCTCATACACTGACGGCTTTGAGGACTGAGAGCGGCGTCGAGGATGCAAGAGGAGAGAGAGGATTGTGTGTGCGTAGCGAGGATGGGGGTGCGGCCGCTCGGGCGCACCATTAATATGGAGTAGTGGGAGTTGTGGGAAAGAGACGGGCGGCGGTCAACCGATGGCTCGCCTCCCGGTGAGCCTGCGCACCGGACTGCTGGCATGCCTACCAAAGTTTCACACAGCTACTCGCACGCCTCCCGATGACACTGCGCAGCGAGCACGCCTCTGCCAATTCACACACCTGCACGCACGCCTCCCCGTCTGCCTGCGTGGCGGACTGCTCGCATGCGTCCCGTCAACTCACGCCTGCTCGCACGGCACACGGGTCGCGCGGCGGCACGTATATTGTTTTTCTATTTGGATGATTAATGCTTCCGCTTTATTGCTTAACCGAAGCATGGCACGTATCCATTGTTGGTCTAACGCTCACGGTTCGAATAAATAATCCGTTTGGGATATTGGTTCCCAATTATTAATAATCTCCCGTCTGTAATTAGATAAAGATTACATCAAAACTGGTCTCAAATTTGACAAAAAAAGTACAATGCCACTTTGTATTGGTGTCCATATGACAACACGATAAGTTTCATGAACTTCAAATAAGTTTTGGATGTACTAGAATTTAAAAATCAAGATTCTCAATGTTTGAAATTTGTTGCACGGGGAGTAAACATGCACCCAGTGAGACACATGTGTTTTTGCAATCCATTTAGGTGCACTGTCACGTGTGCATGTAGCTCAAATTTGATTTTTGCACATTATACCCATAGAAAATCAATCAATCAATGTACTAAAACGTCTTAATGATCTCTGTGATTTTTTTGAAATTAAAACGTCCCTCCTTTGGTAACATGTATGTTCACCGCGGGATAATTAATTTAACATGCATCGTAGTTGCGGTGGATTCGCGGTGTGTGTGTGGGTGTGTGCGTCTGGGGGTGGCGGGTGGCTCGCAGTACACTACGAGTTGTGAGCCACCGTGTGGGTTGGCCGTTTTGTTAGGCAGGCTGGTGCCACATCAGAGTCGTGAAATCGTTATTTAAAACATTACACAACCCTTTCATACATAAATGTTTTGGCCACATGCAGTCGATGGTTGTCCTACACGACACTCGATACTCGCGTGTGACGCTTTCTGTGGGCCCGCGAGGTCGTCGTCCATCACTTTGACGAACAGCCGGCAGTGAGGTTAATTTGACCAGCAAGGTAGAATCTTTTTTGTTTGTGTTATGGTGGTATATAGTACGCGTCGAAGAGGTGGGAGGGGACTAGCATATATACTATACGTATGCGTCCGTGAACAAGTACACCTCACTCAGTGTCGGGACTTTTTGGTTACCGAGGCACGTGCCACATCAAAATTGTGAAATTGGTTATTCAAACATCACACAACACCTTTTTGGGCCACATGCATATATATCCTAGCTAGGACACTCACGTGTGACGCTTCCATCTGTGGGCCCACGAGGCCATCGTCGATGCATGCATGCATGCATCACTTTGACCTACATCGGGAGAGGTTAATTAATTTCACCATCGATGAGGATTCTTTTGGGTTGTACATATATTACGGCAGGAGCATATAGTATGCGGTGAAGAGGGGGGAAGGGGACCATCATATGTAGTACGCTTGATATGAACCTCGCTCTGTGTGGGTGCATGGTTTACGGTTTTTGAGGCATGTGGCACATCAAAGTTGTGCATTTTGGGTATTCAACATATATATGTTTGGCCCACATGCAAAGCGGTGGTGGTTGTCCTCTCGCACCCACTTAAGCGGTTATCAGCGATATCGATGCTTTCCATCTGTGGGCCCGCTTGGTCCATCACTTCTTTTTGCCTGACAACAAGAGAGGTTAATTTGACTTAGGAGGGGATTATTATTTTTGCTCTGGGATGACATGCATGATACACTTTGAGCACACACACATGCATGTGTACGCATGAATCCCTCCCATCGAGTCGAAGTGGCTAGTACAACGACACCATCATGAACCGATCTCGCTCTGTGTGGGGAGCTAGTGTACGATTTTTGACACACGCGCCAGATCAATGTTGTGTATTCAAACATGCATGCACGCATCACCTCCATACATATGCATGTAGTGGTTGCCTTCGAACGATACACTCCCTCGCGTGGTTATCGGCGACAAGCCTATATATTCGTGGGCCCGCGTGGACATCCATGATCACCTTGACCAACAACAAGATAGGTTACCATGGCGGATTCTTCATTTGGTTCGTGTTATCGTAGTATAGGTCATGGTGAGATTCAGACCTAATTAAGTTTGAGCGCATATACTATGCACGCATGCATGCATATATGAATCCCCGTCGTTGGCTTGAAGTGTGGTGTAACATACATATGCATCGTCAACCTAACCCTCACTCAGTGTGGGGATTTCAGTTCAAAATCACGGTGCCACATCAAAGTTGTTCCATTGTTACTCAAAAACACACCTCTCCATACATATGTTTGGGCCACACGCATGCAGTGGTTGTATTCGGGGACTAGCTACTTGCGTGATTATTGGCGAGCTAGCCCATCTCCGGGGTCGCATGGACGGCCATCACTTTGACCAACAACAAGAGAGAGGTTGTACGACCAAGGTGGATTATTCTTGGTCCGTTTTACGATCCATCTTGGTGAGATATATGCCTCTCTGGCCCGCCGACTGAAAGTGTGTGTGTGTGGGGGGGGGGGTTGCTACATCGCACTTTGCTAGGTGAACCTCGGTTGGGGGGCATGCATTCATAGCTTAATTAGGATTCCCTTCGTGGCGACACGAGGGGGTGGGGGCTGCTAGCTACTTCGCACTTTGCTAGGTGAACCTCGGTTGGGGGGAGGGGGCATGCTCATAGCTTAGGATTCCCTTCGTGCCGACACGAGGGGGGCTGCTAGCTACTTCGCACTTTGCTAGGTGAACCTCGGTTGGGGGGCATGTGCATTCATAGCTTAGGATTCCCTTCGTGCCGACACGAGGGAGGGGTGGCTGCTAGCTACTTCGCACTTTGCTAGGGTGAACCTCGGTTGGGGGGAGGGCATGCATTCATAGCTTAGGATTCCCTTCGTGCCGACACGAGGGAGGGGGTCTGCTAGCTACTTCGCACTTTGCTAGGTGAACCTCGGTTGGGGGGCATGTGCATTCATAGCTTAGGATTCCCTTCGTGCCGACACGAGGGAGGGGTGGCTGCTAGCTACTTCGCACTTTGCTAGGGTGAACCTCGGTTGGGGGGAGGGCATGCATTCATAGCTTAGCTAGGATTCCCTTCGTGCCGACACGAGGGAGGGGGGCTGCTAGCTACTTCGCACTTTGCTAGGTGAACCTCGGTTGGGGGGGCATGCATTCATAGCTTAGGAATCCCTTCGTGCCGACACGAGGGAGGGGGGCTGCTAGCTCTACTTCACACTTTGCTAGGTGAACCTCGGTTGGGGGGCATGCATTCATAGCTTAGGATTCCCTTCGTGCCAACACGAGGGAGGGGGCTGCTAGCTACTTCGCACTTTGCTACGGTGAACCTCGGTTGGGGGGGCATGCATTCATAGCTTAGGATTCCCTTCGTGCCGACACGAGGGAGGAGGGGGCTGCTAGCTACTTCGCACTTTGCTAGGTGAACCTCGGTTGAGGGGGAGGGGGCATGCATTCATAACTTAGGATTCCCTTCGTGCCGACATGAGGGGGGTGGGGGCAAGCAATACCGTGCGCTTTGCGAGAGAGGTGCCACATCGAAGTTGCATTTGGTATTTGAAAATCAAACCACCCTTTTGATACATAAATTTGGTCCACATGCAAGTGTGTTCGTGTTCTGACCCTCTCCCGCGTCATTTTTCGCCAAATTTATGAACATTAGACAAGTCGGATGACGCAACAGACACGGTTCACTCAAACTAACCGTGTGCCACGCCGGTGCACCTGTCACGCACACATCCGCACAGTACATTGGGCTCCACGAGGCTCCCCCTCTCAAAAATATCTGCCCGCCTCGAGGGTTTTTCTGTTTCATAACACACGGTTGTTATCTCCGGACCGTGTGCGATGTTTCTTGTTCCCAATCCCGCCTGCATCCCTAGAAAATATCTGCCCGCCTCGAGGGTTTTTCTGTTTCATAACACACGGTTGTTATCTCCGGACCGTGTGCGATGCACTATCATCAAAATTTTCAATAGCCCGGCATTTCACTCCCGCGTTTGACTCCCGCGTAGTAAAATTTTCAGTACCCGCGTCATTTCCTCAAACACCCCGCCCCCCCTCCACACACACACACACACACCAAAACCTCCTCGGGCGTGCGCGCACACACACACACACCCTCCCTCGCTCGAAACCCTAGCAAAGTCCCCGCCGCCGCCGCCGCAAGGCCTCCATTGTCAACATCTGCCGGTTTGCCCGTGCAGCTTACCCACCGATCTCCATACCCAGGCCGCCCTGAGTTTCTTAGATGACGCCTGCCAAACGCCCCCTTTCCCACAGATCCCCATCCCCATCCCCCACTCCAGAGCGTCGCAGCCTAAGCCCGGCTACGCTTCCCGTGGAGCTCGAGGAGCGACTGGCCCAAAAGAGGTGTATAGCGGTCTCTTCGCCCGACGTCGCCGAGGAAGCTGACGACCATTACTGGCGGCAGGCACTCAAGCAGCGGGCTAGAGTATGCGGGCATGTCTCGTCCGCCGGCTACGACATCGAGGTCATCGACAGCGACGCCCTGAGGCGGGCTGTGTCACAGGTTAAGTGGCCCACCCCCAACCCCTCGGGTTCAACCGCCGTCGATCTCATCCATGGCCCCGCCGCTGATCTCCTCTGGCTCGCTGTCAACAATTTGCCATTCTACATCGCCATCGAGCCCCTTTTGTCATTTCTGAAGGACACGTTCTGCGACGCTGGCTTGGGATCCACAGCTTCCAAGTCAGACCTCATCGACGGCGACCACGAGGAGGGCACCCTCTCCGGCTCTTCCAAGGGGAAAGAGCCCATCTGCTCTTCCAAGGGGAAAGCGCCCGTCTGCGACATCAGGGAGGGCACCCTACAGCCGTGCTCTTCCAAGGGGAAGGAGCCCATCTGCGACAACATGGAGCGCATCCAGGGTCCGTGCTCTTCCCACGGGAACGAGCCCATCCGTGACAAGTGAGGAAACCCATGATTTGTTTTGCCGTGCCTCTTCACAGGGGGAAACCCATGATTTGTTTTGTCGAGTCCCTTTTGTAGTGTAGTGAGAATATGTCCAGTTTTAATTGCTATATCTGGTTGTTTGCAGTATGCCTTGTTTATTTCAGTTGTTCACAATGTGATGCTCTATATGTGCAATTATTTACTGTGCAGTACATTTCATCAATCCAGTTTTAAACATACCGATAGGAATGCATATATTTGCTTGCTGTTAAGCCTGTTATAGCTAGCATATGCCTCTTTTAAAGTTTTTTGATTGTTCGGTTGTTTGTAGTTAGCATATGTTCAGTTTCAAATGCTATCTTTGGTTGTTCGTAGTATGCCTTGTTTATTCCAGTTATTCACAACGTGATGTTCTATATGTGCAAGTATGAACTGTGCAGTTCAATTTCATCAGTACCAGTTTCAACAATACCACTATGAATGACTACATTTGGTTGCTGCATCTTGTAGTTAACACGCCTTTCCATTTTTATTTAACCATAACCAGTGTACTTAGACCGGCACAATACCAGTTTGAATGACCATGTTTGCTTGTTGTTAAATGTTAGGCCTGTTGCAGTTAGCACACCTTTCCACTTGTTTTGCTTTACTAGCGTGCTTAAACCTGCACACTGAAGCTATCTTTTGGAGATTATTTTGTCTGCCATGTGTAATTTTGGTTGATGTTTAGCCTGTTGTGCTTAACATGCTTCTTGATGTACCTACACAGGACAATTTTGGGAACGACTGCTGTTTTCCATCGAGGTTAGTTTCATCCCATGGCTTATATCTGCTCACTGTTCAGGATATCGGTAGCTGGTACCATATAGGCCGGCGGCTGATAAGGGACTAATCGGTGAATCGGACTTTTAACTGAATATATCTGCAACCCATTTTTCCTTAGGTTAACTAGGGCCATATGTAATATATCTGAGGCTACATAGCAACATGCACTGTACTTAATGTCTAAATATGCAATCCTAGGCTACATAGCAACAAGGAAGAGTGTTACATTAATGTTCTAATGATGTCTAGATATACGTAGAAGAGCAGCAGCAGCAACAGCAACAACACAGCCCTGTTTGGATACTCAACTTAGCTAGAGGTTAGAGTTAGTTTCTAGCTCATTACTAACCCTGAACTAACTCCATCCAAAGAGTTGTTTGGATGGCAGGGTTAGATTGACAATAAATGCACTAGGAGAACTAGCTCCAATTAGCACCTCTTGGGTTGGATACTAGTTTTTTGGGTGGGTTATAGATGCAACTAGCTCAAACTAGCCCTCATGTTTAGATATACTTTAGGGCTATTTGAGCCCGAACTAGCTCAAACTAACTGTAACCCGTGGATACAGCAGCAGATAATTTGTAAGAATGAACTAAACTCCTTCCGGCCCATAATATAAGATGTTAATTCATCTAATATGTGAGTATATTGGATGTTATAAGATACTCCCTCCGTTCCTAAATATTTGTCTTTTTAGAGATTTCAAATGGACTACCACATACGGATGTATATAGACATATTATAAAAGAGTGTTGTACTACATCATTGTGCAATTGCTGTTTAGCTTCTAATATTAACTTGGTGCTTTTAGGTACATATGTCATTGGTAAAGATCCGCGTTTCGACCCTTTCTGCGTATGGGGCAATGAGATATCGATGAACCAGCATCAAGTGAGGAAGCTGATAAAGATTGTTAGTAAAATGGGTCCAAAGATGGCAATTAAACTATTTGTTTACACTTTATCCAAGACAACAGCGAACTGCAGGATGGTAAGTAAGAACTCTGCAGCCTTCTTTTTACTGCCCATAATGAGTTGTGTTAGATGACAATGTCTGAATCTTTTTCCTTTGCAGTGGTTGCCAAAGCAGTTTACTCAAGATTACCTCTCAAACTACATGATTGGTGGGCATGCAAAGGTTAAAGTATTTCTACCAGAACACGATGATTATCTAGATGTTTTCATGAAGACCGTGAAGGATGGGCGGTCGGCCATCACAAGGGGTTGGACTAGAGTCGTGCGTGCCTTCTGCATGGAGGAGGGCACAATATGGGCATTCCGCTTCACCTTGTTCAGCAACCAGAATATATTTCGCCTCTTTCTTTACCGTCTTTAATAGTACAAGTACACAACTGTGGTTCATCATTCCTTATTTGGTTCTTATGTAATTCTTGAACATATGTACCTATGAATCGAATAATGCATTGGTTGTTTGAACCTGGTGGATATGAATAAAGCAGTAGCATACATTCAAATTCAAATCCAAATCCGGTACAATTTGGAAAAGCAACAATTAAATTACGGTGAAATTACGCTCTTCAGGTTGTTACGGCATACACGGTTGGTAAAACACAAACGTTTGCGATATGCACCATAATCGGAGACGGTTCACAGAGAGGAAACGTGTGCAAGCATGCACACGGTTGCCGTTTGCAAAGCGTGTGTGATGTCAAACAATATCACAAACGGTGCGGGCAAACTAAACGTTTGTGTTAGTTGCCTTATCATACACGATTCACAACCATGAATTGTTTCTGATGAAGTATGCATCGTAAACGTTGCACCATAGAATAGCGTGTGTGATAGTTGTCGTGTACGACGATGTTACGACGGTCCGACGTTTCGTAATCCTGTCCGACACTCGTACGACGATTAAAAAATCTTCTTAATGGTAAACCGTTTGTGATGGGCCGCGCATCATACACGTTCTATAATAGTGAACCGTTTGTGATGGGCCGCTCATCGTAAACGTAGCACCACAGAATACCGACTGCGATGGCAATGCGAGCAGAAACGAGTAGGACTATTGTAGGGGCCCTATCCCCGACGGTTTCTGGGTCGTGTGGGAAGGACCCCCCCTATCGCCCACACTAACTTGGTGACGGTTCCAAATGTCGTCGCGGAAAGGGGCTTTAAACCGTTTGTTTAGGACAGACGCGCACCAGTGTACCACTGTTGGGGAACGCAGTAATTTCAAAAAAAACCTACGATCACGCAAGATCTATCTACGAGATACATAGCAACGAGAGGGGAGAGTGTGTCCACATACCCTCGTAGACCGAAAGCGGAAGCGTTTTATCAACGCGGTTGATGTAGTCGTACGTCTTCACGATCTGACCGATCCTAGCACCGAACGTACGGCACCTCCGTGTTCAGCACACGTTCAGCTCGATGACGTCCCTCGTACTCTTGATCCAGTTGAGACCGAGGGAGATTTTCGTCAGCACGAAGGCGTGGTGAGGGTGATGATGATGTTACCGGCACAGGGCTTCACCTAAGCACTACGACGATATGATCGAGGTGTGTAACTGTGGAGGGCGCCACCGCACACGGCTAAAAGATCAACTTGTGTGTCTTTGGGGTGCCCCCTCCCACGTATATAAAGGAGGGGGGAAGAGGAGGCCAGCCCTAGAGGGGGCGCGCCAAAAGGGGGAGTCCTACTTGGACTCCCGGTCCAGGTAGCATTCGCCCCCCCCCCCTTTCCTATTCCAACTAGGAGAAGGGAAGGGAAGGAGGAAGAGGGGAGAAGGAAGGAGGGGGGCGCCGCCCCCTCCCTATCCCAATTCAGACTAGCCCATGGGGGCGCGCGGCCACCCCTTGAGGCCCTTCTCTCCTTTCCCGTATGGCCCATTAAGGCCCACTACTTCCCCGGGAATTCCCCGTACTCTCCGGTACTTCCGAAAAATACCCGAATCACTCGGAACCTTCCGATGTCCGAATATACTTCCAATATATCGATCTTTACCCTCTGACCATTTGAGACCGCTCGTCATGTCCGTGATCTCATCCGGGACTCGCGAACAAACTTCGGTCATCAAATCACATATCATAATACAAATCGTCATCGAACGTTAAGCATGCGGACCTACGGGTTTCGAGAACTATGTAGACATGACCGAGACACATCTCCGGTCAATAACCAATAGCGGAACCTGGATGCTCATATTGGCTCCTACATATTCTACGAGATCTTTATCGGTCAAAACCGCATAACAACATATGTTGTTCCCTTTGTCATCGGTATGTTATCTTGCCCGAGATTCGATCGTCGGTATCATCATACCTAGTTCAATCTCGTTACTGGCAAGTCTCTTTACTCGTTCCGTAATGCATCATCCCGCAACTAACTCATTAGTCACATTGCTTGCAAGGCTTATAGTGATGTGCATTACCGAGAGGGCCCAGAGATACCTCTCCGATACACGGAGTGACAAATCCTAATCTGGATCTATGCCAACTCAACAAACACCTTCGGAGACACTGTAGAGCATATTTATAATCACCTAGTTATGTTGTGACGTTTGATAGCACACAAGGTGTTCCTCCGGTATTCGGGAGTTGCATAATCTCATAGTCAGAGGAACATGTATAAGTCATGAAGAAAGCAATAGCAATAAAACTAAACGATCATATGCTAAGCTAACGGATGGGTCTTGTCCATCACATCATTCTCTAATGATGTGATCCCGTTCATCAAATGACAACCCATGTCTATGGTCAGGAAACATGACCATCTTTGATAAACAAGCATGTTTTGTCTATGTACACTCTGTTTTGATAAACAGTGATGTGATAAACAATGATGTGATACTACGGACACTCTGTTTTGTCTATGTATTCACACATGTACTAAGTTTCCGGTTAATACAATTCTAGCATGGATAATAAACATTTATCATGATATAAGGAAATATAAATAACAACTTTATTATTGCCTCTAGGGCATATTTCTTCAAACTTTACTATCAACGACCACAACTACGACAAAGGATACTACCTGGGTGACGGTATCTGTCCTCAGTGGACCACTATTGTGAAGACAATCCCCAACCCTATCGGAGAGAAGAGAAAAAGATTTGCCCAAGAGCAAGAGAGTTCTAGGAAGGACGTCGAGTGTGCCTTTGGTGTTTTGCAATCTCGATGGGGCACCATTCGGGATCCTGCTAATACTTGGAGCACGCAGAAACTGTGGGAGGTGATGACTGCTTGTGTGATCATGCACAATATGATTGTAGAAGATGAGCGCCCGAAACGTTTGTACGATCAAGGGTTTCAGTTTCAGGGTGAGAATGTTGTGTCTGAGCATGGAGGAGCGGCAACGTTTGAACAGTTCACCCAATTTCATCATGACTTGCGTGATTGGGAAACTCACATGCAACTGCAAAATGATTTGGTTGAGCATATGTGGGCTCATGTTGGCAACCAATAGATGTATCTTTTTTATTCGGTCTACAAAATGCCCCAACATTTTTTACTTTTATTCGGCTTGTAGTACTATGCTATTTTATTCGGTTCAAACTATGCTATTTATTTGGTTGTGGACTATATGTTTGCTTGTGAAATAATGAAAAAGTTGTGTGTGAAATAATAATAAATTGTTCTATTTGTTGAAAAAGGGCGGCCAGCCGGCCACGCCAACACATATGGGTCGACGCGTTGGGCGCACTGCCGGCCCAAAACTCAAACAGGGCGGACACCAGGCGAGCGGCCGACCCAAACAGACAAAAAATAGACAAAAATGCCGTCCATTTGGGTCGGCACATTGGAGTTGCTCTAAGAGACTGTGGTAGAGCATGAAGAATAGCAAGTTATGACCAAGATGATGTTCGTGGTGAAACTCAATGTGGTCATGAGATAATTAAGTCATTGATGATCAAGTATTGAAGTAATGAAGTGAAGTGAATAGTCCTTTGTGGCTTTCAAGAAATCAACATGGAGCATGAAGTAAGATAAATGTTGACCAATATGAAGTGTGAAAATTGCATTTTAGATGGTCAACTCACAAGCGTAAATGATATACCAAATGTGATCAAGTGATTTCGTGGTGTGGTAAGAAGTTGTGATTGCGCTCTATGATTTGACCCATATACTATGTGTTTTGCATGCCTATGTTGGTAGGTGATACTCATGGGCATGCATAAAAAAGGGCGATTTCAAATAGCCCATGTGAGGATGCCATCAAATGGCTATGATCAACAATCTTGAGAAGGACATATTATAAGCATCATTGATTAAATAGAATTTATGGCTACACAAACCATTGAAGATAGTTCTAAACCTAGTCCAAAAAGAACTATTGTAGGTAGTTTGCTAAAACCCTTGAATTCGGAATAAGGGAATAAAATGGGGCGAACGAAAAAGATGTGTTGCTGAGGGGAGGAGAGAAACTCAATGGTTATATGCTTGAAGCTTGTCGTCCATCGGTGGTAAATGGACATGTGAATATGTGTTTAAGTGAAGGCTTCGCATATTGGCACATGGAGGAGAAAATTGAGAGTCTTCGTTGACAAGTAAAAGGTTCGGACTAGAGGCAAACATGAATGTTTTCATCAAGCTCAAGAGAAATGCGCAAGAAAAATGTACGTCTAATCTAGATTTATTAGTTTGCCGGTCTCAAGGTGTTTGGCAGGAAACTTGACCATAGGTTTAGTCGACATTATTGCTATGAAGGATGCTAGAGTACTCGCCGCGCGAGGTACCCTCTATGCTGGCCTCGCGCAGCTGGCTCCCAGGCGTGTTGTGCGCCTTCTGATCTGCGTGACTGCCTCACACCCAACCGGTTTGCCTTGGGGGTCCATGACGTGTGGGCCACGGCGCAGTCGGGGGGGGGGGGGGGGCTTCCTATGGTTTTTCAGCGTCGATGTGCGCTGCGCTGCCCCGCGCCCTTTGGGCGAGGCTAGGTCGGCCTATCAGCACGCTCGCCTCTTGCCGAGCCGTTTCACTCGCCCGACCTGGGGCCTCTCGCCATTGGCTTCCTGGCATGCTCTGCAGTCTGCACCATCCCATCTACGTGGCCTCCCCACTCCCGGCTGGTTTCGCTCGGGGGTCCATGACGCGTGGGTCGTGGACACGTGGGGGAACCTTCATATGGTGTTTTTCGCAGCGCTGACGTGCATTGTCTTGCGTGCTGCCCCGCACACACTGGGCGAGGCTAGGTCATCATGTTAGCATCCTTTGCCCGCGGAGGCGGCAATGACAATGCGGCAGAACGAGTGGCCGATGCTGAAGCATCGCGAGCATTGGGAGCAGGCTTCGTGGGCTTTATGACAACGACAAAGAGGTGTTGAGAGGGGGCAAGCGTGATTAGAAGATTTTTGCAACTAAAAGGTCAGTTCATTTCGAGGCACTCCCCAAATGGTATACATTTCTTGTTTTCACTCACCTCATGGGGGCATATCAAGACTTTGTAACCAAAAACATAGCCTTCACAACAAACTCTACGAACTGTGTTATTATTATAGCCACATGCGTCACTCATGTCATTGCCATTGAAACCACCCTCGTATTTAGACTGGGGTATCCCCCATTCAAATTTAGGGAGGGTTTTTGTCCCCTACAGTTTCATAGTTCATCATTGCCCAAATCCCAAATCGATGGATCAAACAACTTCTAGGAATCAACATCCATGTAACGTGCCTCGCTAGTGATCTTCGCCCATGGCTCATCGTCCTTTGCCCTATCAACGCTGCCGAGGTCACAACCGACAAGTGGGCGAACCTGGCTTGAAGAGGACGCTATCCCTACAACATGCCTTTCTTCCTGCTTCTAGCTCGTCGTGGAGCCCTTCATGTCTATGACACGGTACAACGGCTTGATGCCAACTATGAGGGCATACAGGGTTGACAGTGTCGACATCGTCACCCACGGCTAAAGATTTTGAAAGGGGGGGTGGGGAATCTGATACGGCGGGCCAGAGATTTGGATAGTGCTGCCCAGGAACCTTCTAAAGTAAAACTGGTACACTATGGGGAGGTTTTCTCAGATTTTATCGAGAGGGGGGTGCATGATGCAAGCCAGTGTGGCGTGCCGTGTCATCGTGGGAGCAATTTGCAGGAAAATAATTCTGCATTAGTGTTAAAGGGCCACTTTTCTGCGTTTTTGGTTCTTGTATGATTTTGTCCCACGAGCACAAGTTTATGTACTAAATGTGCTAGTATTAACTCTGATTTTTTGAGGAAAAATTAAGGGCCAACTCTTTTGGGGCTTATGGTCGGCTATGAAAATAAATTGTCCCCTTCCTAGATTATTATAAAAACCCAACATAAAATTTTATTTTTAGAAGCTTGCTAGTTCTTTTGGGGCTTATGACCAGCTGTGGAAAATAAGCTACCCCTTCTCTAGATTATTCTAGAAGCCCAAGATAAAAATTTACTTTTAAAAGCTTGCTCTTTTGGGGCTTATGACCGACTGTGAAAATAAGCTGCCCCTCCACAGCTTATTCTAGAAGTCCAACATAATTTTTTATTTTAGAAGCCTGCCAGTTCTTTTGAGGCTTATGGTTGGCTGTGAAAATAAGTTGTCCCTCGTCAACATATTCTAAGCCTAACCTAAAATTTTATTTCAGAAGCCTAGCCCCAAAAGAACCGTCCTTAACTCTGCATTCATATAGCCAAAAGAAACAGGAAAACGTTTGTGGCCGGCGAACCGGCTAAAACTTCGACCGGTCGCGCACAACGCGTACTATATAGAAAAATCGAACGTTTCCTATTTCTTCTCCACGGGAACACACTAGTGTGTGGGCCTCGTGCGACAGCTGGCCCACCTGCTCGCCCAACCCCTCCCGATCCTCTTCTCTTGCTCAGCCGCTCATCTTCTTCCTCTCGATCACCTTCTCTCTCTCAGCCGCTCCTCGTCTTCCTCCTTTAGATCCCGTCGCCAGCTAGCCCCAATCCCACGTAGGTCCCCATCCCCAACACCAGCGCCCACAAACACTTCTTCCACTGCCCCAGGCTTGCAAATTTCTTCCGCCCCGGCGAGCCGGAGTTGGGAAGCCGCCATGGACATGCCGTCCACGAGCTACTACTCACAGTTTCCTATGCAGGAACTGCCCACTGGAGATGCTACAACATTCTTTTGGGAAGTTTCAACCGTTGAATTGAAAAGCTTCAACCCGCTTTTGCAGAAAGCTTCAACCCCCGCAGAAAAGTTGCAACCCCTTGGTGAAGGTGCTGGAACCGTGGTGTAGAAAAGTTGCAACCCCCAAGTCAACAACGGCGATGGAGAAGCAAAATAAATGAGGCAACTGACGACAAGAACTTTTGCTGGAAACGATCGAGTGTTTTGCTGCAACCGTCGCCATTTTTTGCTACTACCGGTGACGGATTTACTACAACCGCTTCACCAAAAAAGCTACAACCATGTTCATCACAGTTGCAACCCGAGTTCACCGGAGTTGTAGCCGGGCGACGCCGTGCTACAACCGTGTGTCACAATGACGTAAATTGCTACAACCGTCAACGCGAAATGCTATGACCGGTGGCATTTTTTGCTGGAAACAGAGAAAGCAAGGGCTTCGATGGACGTGCATCAGAGCTGCAACCAGTACTGAAAAATACTACGTTTGGCAACCAAGAAAGCTATAACCAGCTTTGAAAAAAGCTTCAACTGAATATGGGGTAGCTCAAGGTCGGCCATCGTGCGAGCCGCAAAAAGCGGCAAACGGTGTCGAGAAAAGCTACAACCCGAGAAAAGCTTCAAACACAGAACGCTAGCTAACAATGGTGAGCAGCGACGATGGAGCTGCATGGCGATACAGTGACGGACGTGTGCCGAGCTATGACGGCGGCTGGTGGCGATGCTGCAACCAGGGGGCGGGAGACACGTCGAGATGTAAAAGGCATGTGGCGCTAGGGATGTCTTTCTTTCGACCGGGCCGCAGAAGCTGCATCCGGCGAGCAGCCCCGACGAGCTGCGACGGGGCGGCCAAGGGCGAGCACGAGGAGGCTGACCTGCAAAGATCTTTTTTTTTTGTTCTCGCGTGCGTTCGGAAGGAAGATGACCTGATCGCGGCAATCTCGTCCCTTGATGCGTGAAAAATCAGACGCTTGGCAGTCAACCGGCCCAAACCAAATTTGGGCCGGCGGGCCGGCGCCTATCAGGGCTCAAAGAAAAAGAGGAAGAAGCACGCTCCCCTCACGTGACCGTCCGCACAGCTTCTTTCCTTCCGTGCCACGCCTACAGCTAACCAACTTTTAACCCATCCCTCCTACGATCTACACACAACTCCAGCGCGCAACACACTTTCCATCAATCAATTAAACAAAGCTCGCAATCAATCGCAGCCGCACTCCGCTAAACCCACGCCGATCATCCCACGCCCACGCAGCTCGCTCGATTCCCACTCCCTCCCACCAAATCCCCTGCCTCCCCGCGCGCGCGCCCGAGATCCAAATCCGGCCGCCGCCCGCGATGCCGGAGGCGGCGTCGCCGCCGCCGCTGCTCCCGCCGCCGGCCTCGGCGAGCTCCCCGGCCGCCTCCGTGCTGCGGACTCGGCGGCGGCGCAGGGCGTGGCGCCGCCCGCGCGGGCTGCTCTGCTGGGGCGCCCTGGTCGCCTTCTTCTTCCTCATGAACTGGTGGATGTTCTCCCGCCTCCAGGACCCCGCCACGCGCCCGCGCTTCCGCCTCCGCCGCCACCCGCCCCGCGCGACCAACTCCTCGCTCTCCACCCTGGTAATGCCGCTGCTTCTCTTTGAGTGCTTCCTGGCTTTGATCCGGCTTAGGTCCTCGGGTTATGCTTGCTTCTAGGGGACTGAGAACATGGCTCGTTGCTACATTCCGCAATCTGGCTTTTGGTTAAGAGAGTTTTTAGCCGGCGGACTTGAAAGAGTGCAAAATAGCAAAATGCAGTGTGTCGCGATGTTGAGCTACTATTTCATAAGCTTCAAAATTAATGTTCTTTTCTTCGACAAAAAACTTCGTAGTTGTGCATCTACTATCCATCAACTTGCTTTAGTACTACTGAGCTCAGAAACCCACTCTCTTGAGGTCATGGAAATTTATGGACAAAAAGGACAGCATTTTCATCATATGCGCCTACCATGTCAGAAATTTCAAATCTAAATTCGAACTACACATCGAGAAAGAAAAAACAATCCTGCTGTCAGTATTGTCTGACTCTGTGGGCTATTACTCACCCGATTTGGATCAGACATTATTCACAGCAGAATTCGTCCTTTCCGTTTATCAATGTGTAGGCCGAATTTGGGTTTGAATTTTTATGTTATTGCAGGTGCATGCTGTGTTAATGTTGATATTTCGTTATTTTCAGAAATTTTCATGACCGTTAGAGAATTTCTCTGGGAGGTACTATAATCCTGGGACTAGTCAATACACCCTCCTTATTTCCATTACTGGCATACATTATTGTTTTTTCGGACAATGTCATTATGGGATGCCATGTAATGTGCATCCTGCTTGAGGGAATGAAAGCTACCTTTTTTTTCTTTGTATAAAGATAAACACGTATGCTGTTGGATATAATATAACATTACTGAGGGATGATTTTGTGTTTTCAAATGTTTCAAGGAAGAGGTGAATGCTACTGAAAAGGGGAAGAGGCCTCACCCGGTCATGCTCACACGCCTGCTCGCTTTGGCGGCCCATGCTTTGGCAGAGGTAGCAAAACATTCATAAATGCAACTATGTGTTCATCCCAAGTTCAAAGTTGGTCCGCATGTTCATGAAAACTTTTCTTTTGTAACGTGTACTGTTAATCACCTAGGTAGATAATAGGCCAGAACCCAAAGACCTATGGAAAGAGCCAATAAATGCTACTTTGTGGAAACCTTGCTCTGACCAAAGGGATTGGGAAGCATCAGGCAATATCAGTTCATCAGGTAAGCATTACTGTTGCTGTTTTGCACTTACCCACACACAACGATTTTTTGTCTCCACCCCCTCCCCCCCCCCCCCCCCCCCCCCCCCTCTGTGTTATGATTTATCACTCTGTTGTTTTAATTAGGCTCCTGTTTGGTTAACTACAGAGGGAACCAATGGTTACATCATCATCAGTGCAAATGGTGGAATAAACCAGCAAAGGGTAGCGGTGAGTAATCCTAACTTGTGTAACATCAGATGCGCTCTATTTAGTCCTCAAGGTTTTAGTGTGGAAGAGGTCTGCAGTTGTTACATGCAAATAGAGACTATGAGAAGAAGACTCTGTTTTCTTCGTTCCTTGATGGATTGGAGGATGGTGGTTTACTTGAGTTCTACTCCCTCCGTTCCCAAATATAAGTCTTTCTAGAGATTTCAACAGGTGACTACATACGGAGCAGAATGAGTGAGTGTACACTCTAAAATATGTCTACATGCATCCGTATGTTATAGTCCATTTGAAATGTCTACAAAGACTTATATTTAGGAACGGAGTAACATCATAAGAGACTCTGGGTTGTTCATTACCTGAATAATTGTAATCAATATCACACTTTACTTCATTTTAGGGGGTCATAAATTTAATGCATTTCATTTTTTTAAAGCAAGTTACGACTTATCCAGACTATGTAGTATGTTCTGTGTTGAATCCATATCCTCTTTATAAAAAGGTTTGCCATAAATATGATGTCAAAGCTTGGCCAAGGATGACAAGCATCATTAGCATGAATCCCACAAGACTCTCATTTCACAGCAAGTTGGAGCAAGAGGATTGTAAACATTTTTTTTGTCTTATGTAATTTGAAACATCTTTCAGTTTTTCTGGTCTAATTAAAAAAAATCTTCAAGGAAACTACAGTTCAAGCTCTAGATTTCTTAACTGCTATTCAAACTTATTTCGTTAATTTTAACTGCATTCTGGTTTATCTTCTAACAGATATGTAATGCCGTTACCATATCCCGGTTGCTCAATGCAACTCTTGTCATTCCAAAGTTCTTGTACAGTAATGTCTGGCTGGACAAAAGGTATATTTCAACATTTCCTTACAAAATAAGTTCATCTTAGTCTTATGTGTTGATAGCTTGTGTCAGTGGTTGAATAATTCTATTATGTTCTAAAGTTCAATTAAATTCAATATCGTAGCCAGTTTCGAGATATATATCAGGAGGATTATTTTATCAAATATTTGAAACCTGATATTCGGATTGTGAAGGAGCTTCCTTTGGAGTTGCAATCGTTAGATTTGGAGGCAATTGGTAGCCTTGTAAGTAATCTTTGATTTGCAGAAAGCTGTAGAGGTGGAAAAATGGTTTTGATGCTCATACTGTATTGCCCAATTCTTATTCTTCTGTAGGTTAATGATACAGATGTCATGAAAGAGGCAAAACCAAGTATATATGTAAAAAAGATACTACCAATTTTACTGAAGAACAGAGTTGTCCACTTTGTAGGATTTGGCAACCGCTTATCTTTTGACCCGATACCATTTCAACTTCAGGTATTGCCATTTTCTATTGATTGTTTCCATTTACCTGCAAACCCATATGCATGTTAAATTCCATGAGTTCTCTTCAGACATTGTTAATCTAGGTTGCATAAATACTGGTGATGGGCAGTGTATTTTTACAAAACGCATACCAGAGCTATGACATGAGTTTCAATCCATACATGAAGTGAGATACAATAAAGAAGCTATAACTATGTTTGCTAGGTTTCTTATTCCTCTGTTCCTGATTTAGCCACATATTAAAATTACATACATGAAACATGGATAAAGCATTAGAATTTCACTGTGTTAGTGAGAAATAATAATTTGAAAGCATGTTCTAACTATATATATGCTAACTGTTCTACAGAGATTGCGATGCAGATGTAACTTTCATGCTCTTCGTTTTGTACACAAAATACAAGAAACTGGTGCATTACTCGTAGAGAGATTGCATGGCCACATGCCCCATCTGTCTCCTTTGCAAGATAATCTTTTAGGTCATTTTGCTGGGAAATCCGTCCCCGGTGGGAACAGGAACGGGTCGTCCAAATATCTAGCAGTTCATCTCAGATTTGAGATTGATATGGTTGCATACTCAATGTGTTACTTTGGTGGTGGGAAAGATGAGGAAGAGGAATTAGAGATGTATCGTCAAATTCATTTTCCTGCTCTGACAGAAATCAAGAGGACAACAAAGTATGTATGCCATCCTATGTTTTCCATTTCCAGTTACTTTTTGATGCCCTGTTTGTGCATTCATGACAATGAAATGATCTTCTTTGTATGTCTAATGTTGAAAAATGTTCCATCCAAATCAAATGCTGTCCAATCAAATATATTTTGCTTTCAGAAAAAAATATATGTTTCTGAAAGTCCAACTATTGTTTCAGATTGCCCTCTGCTGCTTTCTTGCGATCTGAAGGCAAATGCCCCCTTGCACCTGAAGAAGCTGTGCTTATGCTCGCTGCTATTGGTTTCAAGCGCAGGACTAGTATATACATTGCAGGTGCTGAAATTTATGGAGGGGGGCGTAGGATGGCTGCCATAAGTCGCCTTTATCCTGCTTTAGTAACTAAAGAAACACTTCTGTCCCCATCGGAGCTTGAACCATTCAGAAACTTCTCATCGCAGGTAACTTGATAAGATGTTTTATTTGATTCCGTATATAGGTAGAAAATTGTGCAAACAAAGTGTTGTTAGACATGGATGTAAACCATTCATAAGCAAATATGCTTCTTGAAGGCTTTAAGCCTCGGATGGGTATGGACCTTAGATATGGCCTGCAATTTGATTGAAATGTATACAAGTTTGCACGTGCAACACCAGGAATGCTCTAATTTTATGTGCTCCACTCTAAAGGTGGCTCATGTGGGCAGCTTAAGTATTTCTTTCGCCAGTTCCGTACTAAAGGTGACTCATGTGTGAAATTCAAATTCGAACCACTAGAGTGGCATACATGATAAAGAATATTAGCAATATCAGAATTTTGAATGAAAATCTGCACCTGCATGATAAAGAAGTGGAACCTTTCGTTTTCGAGGGTCAGCACGAACAACTGTGTTATCAGTTTCATTTTGAATGAAATGAAATTGGGAGCTCTGCTCCTTAATTTGAAAAAGAAAGAAGCACCTTATGCGTTCTAATTATACTTGATGAAATAATTTATTTTTTCTCTTGCCATTTGCAGTTGGCAGCTCTGGACTTTATTGCATGTGCATCAGCTGATGCATTTGCTATGACTGACCCAGGCAGCCAGTTCTCTTCTCTTGTTCAAGGATACCGCATGTACTATGGTGGTGGGGACCTTCCCACATTAAGACCAAATAAGCGTCGCCTAGCCAGCATACTTGTGAAGAATGCCACAATAGAGTGGAAGGAATTTGAAACTAGAGTAAACAAACTCATACAACAAACTAAGCAAGTCCATGAGAGGCCAATTGCAAGGAGCATATTCAGACATCCGCGTTGTCCAGAGTGTATGTGCAGAACAGATAATTGAGACATTTTGGAAGTTTCTTGTGCCTGTAACGGTATTATGCTGCCAGAGGCCCAGAGCTTGTTTTGGCTCTTTGGCTGATACCTCAATATGAAGCACAACTGGAATCAACTTTGAGATTGGGTGACAAAGTTCTCACTTTAGCTGAACAACAACTGTGCATTCTAAATATGGTTCCAGCACAGCTGATTGGGATCAAATTCAATTTACTGACTGCTCTGATCAGCTTGACATTGCGTTGCATTTGGATTATGGTAGATCAGGAACTATTTTTTTTGCATCTGAGCTACGATGTTGCTGCTGCCGTATTTTTGATAAAGTCAGGCTGGGAACGGCATTGTTACCGCGAGTGTATCAGGAACTTTTTTTTTGCATCTGAGCTACGATGTTGCTGCTGCCGTATTTTTGATAAGTCAGGCTGGGAACGGCATTGTTACCGCGAGTGTATTATCTGTATATCTGACAGATGGAAAAACAACTAAATTATTTCTGTTCAGAGTTCAGAAGATCTATCATTTGTCAACACAGGCTTCTGGCTTTCTGCGATTGGAGCATGCCATATCAATTGTGGTTCGTCCATCATTTGTTTAGTCAAGTTCTCAAACTTGCTGTACATTTTGTTCCCATTCCTTTTCAGTGGATAATGTTGTACTATACGAGCCGTACATATTGTAAGTTTATACCAAAGGGCAAAGTTAGCAATGCTGCCATTTTGTGTATCTATACATTGTGTATCATCAAAGTGCAGACTTGCAGCGTCATGCTGCTGCTATGAGGACGATCTCCATTCTCTTTTTGAATTTCCTCAACCGGTGATTTTGGCAGGAATACTATTGAAATTTCTTACTAGGTCCTGTTCTTCTGCTTCCAACTTGTACAAGTAGTACCTCTGCAGCTCCCTCTTGGTATGTCATATGGCTGTCTGAATCCTTGATGGCTAGGGCCTATCAATTGAACAGTTGCTTGAGATCACTGAAATTTCAGTCACTTTTTTGTTAGCTGTGTGATTTGCATCTAATGAAGGTAGTACATCTTATGGAAAGTGGATGTTTACCTTTTTAAAGGAAGGTTGGCTGTTTACTTGACTGGTCAAAGTTCTTTCTTAATGGACCAGCTCATAATATGTGCGACTATAAATCTATCAGCAACCCAGATGGGTTCACTAGGATGGCCTACAAATGATCAAATAAAAATATAAGAAAGAAGGATTAAAAATGTTGGCACAAAACCCTGACAGAAGTTTAAAATTTAAAATCAAGAGACATAAATTATCACAACTTGAATAGAATAACATGTTCTATATACATGGCATGAATCATGCCCTTTTCTGAAACGTGCAAGCACAAGTGAAATATGGTGCGACTTTGGGTTAGAAAGTCAACTTAGATTGCAAAAAAATCTGCTGCCTAGGAATTAGCGAAAGTGTAATAGTTTTTCTTTTCGAATTGTGCAAGAGAGCTACATGTAATCAAATACTCCCTCCGTCTAGGTGTATGTCACCTTACGAAAACCAAATAATTCTAAAACACTTAGGCACGGTACATTGACTTCCACCTTGTTTCTTGTTTCGTGACATACTCCCTCCTTTCCGGTTTATAGGGCTTAATTCAAAAATCTCACCAACCAAGGTACATGGTGAGTGATGGAATACTTTTCGTAATTTGCAAAAGCACCCAATTAATGCTCTTGTTTTCCTCCAAAAATTATGTCTACCAATGTAAATTGCAATGCATGCATGCATAAAGTACATGCATTGGTCAATTTTCTCTTAATACTTGCATGCAATGATTAATGCACCTTGGAATCTGAACTTGTGATGGGGAACAACCAAGTTGAGCCTTATAAAATGGAAAAACTAAGATTTTGAGATAAGCCCTATAAACCGGAAAGGAGGGAGTATCAACTAATAAGAGATGTGAGCCGTGCATGCTTTCAATGACTTAAGATTACCAAACACGACATGTCGTGGTTAGTTCATTGCATGCAATGCTATTAATTAGAAAACAACATTAAGTTCTCTCGTTTTCCCCTCCGCCTTGGTCGCGGTGCACAACCTAAGATAATTTATACACCTAGACAGAGGGAGTAGGAGTAGATAGAAAGACAACGCTCCAGTTGATCAGTGCAACGTCTCAAGAAAGAAAGCTCCCTTAATGTCCGCAATCCTTTCTTCTTTCTTCCCTCCAACTTCCTGCCACTCCTCCCCCTTCCATTTCGTTTTCATGTTCGAGCTTGTTCCTATTACCACCTTCCCAAGAAGATTGGAGGAGATCAAAAGCGATTTTGACCTGCAAGAGATTTATATTAGTCCCCCTCAATCATCTTCAATCCCATCAAACCCAACAAGCCCTTAAGGTGTTGACGAAAGAGCCAACCAAAGTCATTAGTCGTAAGGTTTTTTTTGGCATGGTTAGGATATTTTTAGACGTATAGCCAAATGTGGTAGTTGTCATATTGTTAAATTTCATCGGTCGTCTTTGTTGTAAAAAATGTAAGATGTAATTAATTATGGCCTTGTTATTTTCCCCCTCAAAAAATAATCAAGCCATAATTATTGCGAAAGACTAAGGGATGAATGGCGAACCAACCTGTGATTAGATGATTAGAGGGACAATGGTATGCCGGCTCAGTCTTTCGGAGGTGCTCATAGGGGTAGGATGTATGTTCATAGGGGTGAGTGTATACGTGTACGTATGAGCGCTTGCGTCTGTACTGTGTTAAAAAAAGGACCAAGGGATGAATGTGACATATACTACGAGTAATAATAATGATTTTTTAGACGGTGTAATAAAAATGAATTTAGCGTGTAACAGATGTCCAATTAAAGGCCATGACCCATTTCGTTTCACACAGTTAGGGAAAAAAGATTCTTCATCCGAACAATTTGGTTTTGGCTACTATTCATGGTTATATTTGTCAAAAAAAGATTAGAAATGATAAATTCTGAACGTTCAGATTTTAAGCATGGCAAGCCGAACATTTTTCATGGCAACTTCAGTTCACACGAGGTTGGAAAACATGGCAATGTTCTAAAAAAACAAAGCGGGACAAAGTTGTCATGTCTTAACAACGGAAAAAGTCCATTTTAAACCCTGAACTCGTAGAGGTCGGGTGAAAAAAAAGTTTGTTTTATTTTTCAAATTCACGAACCTTTTTACAGAACTCATAGATTTTTTCAAATCCGTGTCAAATCCACGAACTCCTTTTCAATTTATAATTTTTCCCGAAGAAAGTGAATTTTTTCCCAAATCCATTGAATTTTCTTTTGAAAATCCGTGAGCTTCTTTTCAAAATCATTGTACTCTTTCCAAATCTGTGAACATTTTTTTCAAAAATTGTAAACTTTTTTGTTTGCTATTTCCTACTAAGATGGCCACCGGTTTTTTTCATGACATGTGTATCACATTTGTGTTTGAAATTTGGTGCCACGGCAGACACACGTTCAGTCAACGTCGCGTGCAGAATTTTGTATTTTACGAATATTGGAGGTGATCACCATTCCTTTCTTTATTTCGGCATAGCATAAACCCATTTGCCGGCAACCGCAATCCAGAATCGGCCGCAGGATATGTACGAATTCCGAAGAATTGACAGCTACCAGAAGAAAATACGGAAAGAATGTCAACTTTGGGCGAAATTTAAGCATCGAAAAGCGGAAGTGGAGGAGCACAACTGGCGGTCGACAGCGAGGCGCCGACGACGACTCCCAGGTTGAAATCCTATTGAATTTCAGGGACGGGGGAGAGGAATAAAAACGAGGAGAGTCGACACTCGACAGACAGGTGGCGAGATCCCCCGAAGCCGTCCGTACTCTCGCAGCAGATCGGCCGGCGGAAGCCAGCAGGATGGAGGTGGCGTCGCTGTACCGGCGGGTGCTGCCGTCGCCGCCGGCGGTGGAGTTCGCGTCGGCGGAGGGGAAGCGGCTGTTCGCGGAGGCGCTGCAGGGCGGGACCATGGAGGGCTTCTTCAACCTCATCTCCTACTTCCAGACGCAGTCGGAGCCGGCCTTCTGCGGCCTCGCCTCCCTCTCCGTCGTGCTCAACGCGCTCGCCATCGACCCCGGCCGGCCGTGGAAGGGGCCCTGGCGCTGGTTCGACGAGTCCATGCTCGACTGCTGCGAGCCCCTCCACAAGGTCAAGGCCGAGGGCATCACCTTCGGCAAGGTCGTCTGCCTCGCGCACTGCGCCGGCGCCCGGGTCCAGTCCTTCCGCGCCGACCAGACCACCATCCACGACTTCCGCGCCCACCTCACGCGCTGCGCCTCCTCCCAGGACTGCCATCTCATCTCCTCCTACCACAGGAGCCCCTTCAAGCAGGTTCGTTGGTTGGTTGGTAGTGCTACACCTTCTCTTTGTTCCTCAATTCCCCAAAATTCCCCCTGTTAGATCACACACAATGTCTGATGCGGCGTGCGGGGGTGCAGACTGGGACTGGCCATTTCTCACCGATCGGCGGGTATCATGCCGAGAAAGACATGGCGCTCATCTTGGATGTTGCGCGCTTCAAATACCCTCCTCATTGGGTTCCATTGACGCTTCTCTGGGATGCCATGAACACGACTGATGAAGCAACTGGGCTTCTCAGGGGGTATATTCTCTTATCCATCTTTCTGTCTATTATTATCACCATTTCCTTAGTCAACATTTGTACTCCTGTATATAAGATGATGTTGAATGTAGTTCAGTTTGCTGTCCTGTTACCTTGTAGTCAAACAGGAGATTTGGGCTTAAGCAGCTGCATTTAGGCTGCACTACTGTTCATTGATTATCTGGATACACGCCGCTGCTTTGATCTTGTATTGACACGCGGTTTACTAATAGCTCTAAAATTCATATTTGGTTCAGGAAAACCTGCTTTGTGTGGTTGGTATTTTTATGTACTTCGGTGTCATAGTAAACTTTGCAACCTGCCCTATGGACTGCAGTTCCATTTTCATTAGGTTCTTTAGATATGTTATTTTCAGGGAGCATCTTGATTTCTTCAGTTGCAACTGTTTAGTCATTTCCTTTTTGCCTTCTTGATTGGCTCAACATGCTCATTGGGAGAGGCTGAGTGTTTATCCATCTTTCTGTCTCTTTCCACTGTTTCCTTAGTCAACATTGTACTCCTGTAGTCCTGTATAAGATGCTGTTGAATGTAATTTAGTTTGCTGTCTTGTTACCTTGTAACCAAATCGGACAGTTTTGATTTAATCAACCGCATTTGGGCTACACTACTATCAGTGATTATCAGGATACGCGTTGCTTCTTTGATCTTGTATTGACACGCAGTTTACTAATAGCTCTAAAATTAATATTTGGTTTAAGAAAACCTGCTCTGTATGGTTAGTATTTTTATGTACTTTGGTATCATAGATAGTAAACTTTGCAACCTGCCCTATGGGCTGCAGTTCATTTTTATTAGGTTCTTGAGACATGTTATTGCAGGGAGCATCTTGATTTCTTCAGTTGCAATTGTTTAGTTCATTTCCTTTTTGCCTTCTTGATTAGCTCGACATGCTTCATTGGGAAAGCCTGGGTGTTTGCTCTAACTCAATGCTACTTGAGGTGCCTGATTGTTTTGGTTCTGATGTAATGCTACTCCAGTTGTAGTTTAGTACTCCCTCCGTTCCTAAATATAAGTCTTTTTAGAGATTTCAACATGGACTACATACGGATGTATATAGACATAGTTTAGAGTGTAGATTCACTCATTTTGCTTCATATGTAGCCCATACTGGAATCTCTAAAAAGACTTATATTTAGGAACAGAGTGAGTAGTTCTTACAACTAGCTGGCTAGCTGCATTGTATCATGTGTCTGTGTAGAGTCATAGACCTTGACATCACATTACACATGTTTTATCTCCTGTACATTCAGATCTTTCCAGGTAGCCGACCGTAGACCTGCCTCTTCATTTAGAGAAAACATAGACTGCAAAATTGAACTGTTGTTCTAGTTCTTCCTATGGGAATTCATAAATAAATTATGAAACTGCAGTGTTGCATGCCACCTTATGATGGTGTTGTCTTCGTATTTGATAGGTTCATGCTTGTATCAAGGCGCAGTTCAGCTCCTTCATTGCTCTACACAGTGGTAAACATGCCATTGCTATGCTGTATCAAATGCAAATTGACATCTTCGGCTCTCCTTTTCTCATTGCTTCCAATTTTTTGAAGAGTTGCGGCCATGGAAGTTGGAAAAGCATGGCAAAGTATTGTGTGGAAGATGTGCCCAATCTACTGAAGGATGAGAGTCTAGACAATGTTACAACACTTCTGTCCCGCCTAGTGGAATCTCTCCCAGCCAATGCTGGAGATTTGATCAAATGTGTCATTGAAGTTAGGAGAAAAGAGGAAGGTGAATCAAGCTTGAGTAAAGAGGAGAAAGAAAGGCTTTTTTTGAAGGTCAGTTTCCATTTGCTTTGCTGATGCTGATTTACCGTTACTGTTTCTCCCTTGCATAACACACCATATACTCTGTTAATTTTCAGGAAAAAGTATTACAGCAAATCCGTGATACTGATCTTTTCAGAGTAGTCCACGAACTGCAATATCCCAAGGGGCTATGTGGTAGTTGCTCGTCTTCAAGTGATGAAGATTCGCTTGCCGAGATTGCAGCCACTGTGTGCTGTCAAGGAGCTGCATTCCTATCTGGTAACCTTGTATCTAGAGATGGGTTCTGCTGCCGAGAAACATGTATCAAATGTATAGAAGCAAATGGTGATGGACTAAAGACTGTTATCTCAGGAACCGTGGTATCTAAAGGGAATGAACAGGCTGTTGATTTGCTTTTACCAACATCCTCGTCAAAAACAAGCTTATGCAATTCAAACTTGAGGAGCAAGATTGTCAAGTATCCATCAAGCACAGATGTTCTAACTGTCCTACTGCTGGTTTTACAGCCTAACACATGGCTTGGCATAAAAGACGAGAACGTGAAAGCTGAATTTCAGAGTCTTGTTTCAACAGACAATCTTCCTGATCTTCTTAAACAGGAGGTGCGTTGATTCAGCCCAAGTATCTCACGTATCTATTTACCTTGCTCCTTAGCAACATGTTTTAAATTTATGTTTCTTATGCAAATTATATCAAGCTTTGTGCTAAATGGATCAGTAATCCAGTATCCTATTAATACTCAGTAGGAAATCTGAGATAGGTATCCGAAACCAGCACCACTAACGACAGACAAATAGAAAGCGCAACTGAATCTTTCTTTATCCTCTTTACACTAACGAAGTTAATCTTATGTACTTCCTGTATTGAGTGTGGTAGTCTGGGACTCTGGGATATATTGCAAGTTTTGACTTTCTGTTGTATTTGGGGTGCGGCAGTGGTAATCTGCTACATGAGTCCATGAATTGCTCACAGCTTGCACAGCCTATTCCAACTTCTTTTTGTTTACCTGAAATGGATTTTGTTATGGGTGCATCTTTTTTATGTCTTTTTATTTAAATTTATCTTGCCACATTGCGCTTTGAGCCGGCTAACTCCTATAGATGCAGACATTGGTCTACATGCCATCGTATAAGATGGATATTCTAAGTTATAGCAACTTTTCGTATGAATTCAAGAGCTGACTTGTGTATCAAACTGTTATGGGCACACATGTGAGTAAAAAACATAAGCGAATAGATGAGATTAAGGGTAAGGATACAAAAAACGGATCTATTATCGCATCAAGTCAGTACTCGGAACCAGGTGGTTATCAGCCGGTTACTGTCTTACTGGTCTTTATGTATTTTCGTCCTCAATGTCTGTGCTCCTTTGGTGATTCATGAGCATTTACGACAAGGTTTTCATTTAGTTTAGTGTTAGAACACCTCTTTGCAGATGGGTATCTACTTTACCAGCCCAGTTCATGCTGTCAATTTTCCTGACTGATATCTCTCTCTGACAGCAGACTGCTACTTTTAATCATCATTGTACCCACATGTTTTTCTTCCTGAATAAGCCTTCATTCCATGGGACAGTCCCATTCATATTCCCATGAGAGGAAAAAATAGTTCATTTATTCCTAAATGAACTCCCAAAACCTATTATGCATGAAGTATTATATGTACTGTAACTGGATTCTCTTTCCTGTTAACAGATACTGCATCTAAGGCGGCAGCTCCATTATTTGGCTGGTTGTAAAGGACAGGAGGCATGTCAAGAGCCTCCATCCCCTTAGGGACGCTGCTGCGACAATCTGCTCACTTGGTTAGGAGATAAGGCCCTTGGAGATCCCACGAGCATACTATCGAGGCAAAAATATATGATTCAATAAACAGACTTACTTCGTGAGGTAGGAGGACATACTAAGGATCAAAGTAATAGGATTTTGAGAGAGTATTGGAGCCAAGATAGCTGGTAACATCCTGGTTACCGGTCTCTTTTGGTTCACTATATATGTAAATTCTTTTGCGTTTATATTATTTTCTTCGACTATGTATCCATTTGGTTCCATTAACCATGAACACCAAGATTTCACTTAACTAGTAAAACACCTGTCAGCCAATGTGGTGACACGGAATAACCTGCTTCTGCATGGAACTGGTAGATTCATAAGAGACGCCAGAGCCAGATCGCAATGAAATTTAAATTGGTATTCACAACAGATATGCTACTCGGTATCCAATTGTCAAACTAAGCCTGCATAATAATAGCCGGCCACCTGACTGTGAGTGTTGGTAAAAGTGTTACTCCCTCTATTTTTGTATACAAGGTCACTTCAATTTTTTTATCTAACTTTGACTTATAATTTTGGTGTTCATAATATGGGTTATATGTCATAAAAAATATATCAGCAGAAAGTTCTTTGAAATGTGCATCCAAAGACATACTTTTTGTGGCACATAGCTCACATTTTGTTGGTAAATTAATAATCAAAATTAAGCATAAATATATGATGTGGTCTTGTATACAAAAACAGAGGGAGTACTGAAATTTGTAGCTACTCAATCCTGACTACTTGGAGTGCAAGCCGCTTGTTCCTCTGCGCTGACCTGACAGTAGCTCAGCATTTGATATGTTTTGTGTCTATTCCCTCCATCCCAAAAAATAAGTGTCTTAATTTTAGTACTCCCTCCGTCCCATAATCTAAGACGTTTTTGAACACTGCAGTAGTGTCAAAAAACATCTTACATTATGGGACGGAGTAGTACAACTTTATACTAATACTAAAATTAGTACAAAGTTGAGACACTTATTTTATACTTTATACTAATACTAAAATTAGTACAAAGTTGAGACACTTATTTTATGACAGAAGAAGTACTATCAAAAGAGACGGCCTTTATAGAAGCTTGTTTTGCATATAGAAGTGTTTAAAAGCAACCGCTATAAACAGATGTTGGCGGCTCTAATCCTTGTGATAATAAATGTTGGAGTGCAGCTATCGCTGACTGATGTGGCGAAATGGACTTGTTGACCAAGGCAGAGAAAGGGAACTGCTGCCTTGTGGAAGGGGGTGTCAAGATGAAACGACTTCTTTTACTTGCTTTCCAAGAAGTTTTTTTTTTTTGGGGGGGGGGGGGGGGGGGGCTCTGATCTATTCATTTATTTCTTAAAATAGAGATTTTGAGTTAGAGAACATGAAATTGAGCTGGTTTGATTGCTACAAATAGGATGCACTGTATGCTCTTATCCTATGAATTTTCTTTGGTTTCATAGAGCTATGCCATTATATTCTTCTAGTATTGTTTGAATTATTCTTACCAATGAAACGATCTATTTGTGACAATCACTTACTATTTCTAAAGTTCCATTTTGGGCGGTTGTTTAAACCAAGAAGGATCCAATTTTAGGCGATTATGTTGTTTTGCAAAGAAAGGTGTGGCAAGTCATCAAATTCCCCCTTAAATGACTACATCAAATGAATATTTGTTATTGTGTTTTTTTACTTGGTCTATATTTTAGCAATCGAAATTATATCTCTAGTGTTATATTTGAAGATGCATAATTTCTTTTACTATCTTTTTGAGCAATGCTACACACACGGATATATTATTACGGGATCAACGGGGTTCCTCACGTGTGCTAGTTTGATTGGATAAAAATCAGCGTGGGGGGCTCACCCCCCACTGATAATAAGGGGGGGGGGGGGGGGATTTTGTTATGTAAAGGTCCGTAAACACCCCGTATTAGCCCGTTGATGTAAAATTATCGATTTTTTTTGTGGGTTCAATATTTCATATTTCCAATACTTAGATCTTTCTTAAATTTTCAATTCTGATCTTTTGTGTTTCAAAATTTCACATTCAGACATCGAAAATACAGACAGTTTTTCTGACGAGATTTAGAATAATTAATAAATATAAATACGAAAAATTGTATCTCAACTTCAATATTGAAATTTTAGTTCACAATATGTAAATAAAATATTGTTTCAATCGTTGAAAGTCCAAACTACTATACCCTGAATTACTTCATATTCCCTCCGTTCCATAATGTAGTGCGTATATATTTTTTGAAAAGTCAAACTTTACAATCTTTGATCAAGTTTATAGAGAAAACTAATTCGTAAAAAGAGTTTATAGAGAAAACTATTTATATCAAATTTAAAGATATATATTTGGCATTCTAGATGTTAATAGTTTTCTCCACAGACTTACTCAAATTTATGAGGTTTGACTTAAAAAAATCTACATTTACTAGATTATGAAATGGATGGAGTATTTCCTTCGAACCAACCAAGATAAAACAGAGATGATGCAACAGCCGAGGGTTTCATAATCTCTGTTTATGAACGTTCACTACATTGTAAAATCACATAGTAGTATAGCTCAAGTAGCTACGCTGCCATCCACGTCACTGCTTATGAACGGCCGTCTACATAAGAACTCGCCGCCTCCGACCTTTCCGCACACCACTGCACCGCACACCACCTGCTCGATCAAATTACCCAGCGCCCGAACAACGCCGCTAGCCTCCGGCCGCCTCCGCCCCCGCCGATGAGCTTTCTCGCCGGGCGCCTCGCCGCCCAGGAGGGCGCCTACTTCCTGCAGGAGTCCAAGCTCGCCGCCGGGCGCCTCGCGGCGAAGCTCCCCGCGTCCGCGCGTGGGCCCAGGCCGGCGTCCCCGCCTCCGTCGCCCGACGTGCTCCCGGAGATCCTCCGCCACTCCGTGCCCATCAGGCCGACGCCGCCTCCTGCCGACCCCACCCTCTACGGCTCCACCCGCTGGGCCCTCCCACAGGGCGGCGCCGAGGCCGCTGGGGTGTCCCCCGACGTGCTCAACCCGCTTCGCTCGTACGTCGCCCTGCCGCAGGCCACCTTCGGCCCCAAAAGGTGCGGCTCTGCTGCCTTCAGTTCTGCTCCAATTTTTTCGCTCACAGTAGCTTTGAAATCGGGTGCTTGTTCGTATATGTGTACGTTCTGAATTGGGGAAAAGTACACCCGATCATTCATGCTTGGATGATCAGCAAGCGATTACCTGTTGGTGTATATGGGTGATGCATCTTTTGATCTGTGAGAGCAATTGTTGGTTCGTGTGGACGTACCTGGAAAATCATATATACCCCCTCTGTCCCACAATATAAGATTTTTGCAAGCTAAAATAGCTTGCACAAACGTCTTATATTGTGGGATGGAAGGAGTATATGACTTATACACACATTGAAAGAAAACATGCTTATGAGCTCATGTGAGGCGGTGGGTGTGCTTTCATATGGAAATTGTTCTAAAATTGATTCTATTCACTCAATGCACTGAGCTTATGTAATTTTACACGGATCACTTCAGAATGTACAGCCTGATGAATTTGATATGTTTTCGATATGTGCAACCTAATTACAATGGACTTCCCAACCTTTACTCCAAATAGGTTCGCAATATTTTGACCAAACCCTATTTGGTTTGGCTTCTAGAGTGGCTTTCCACTGAAAAAGGCTGCAGCCCAACCAAACAGTCTTTTCCTACCTTTAGCTTCCTAGCTTTCACCAAGGCACTTTGGTAATGGCTGTGTGCGTCCTAGCTATGCAGAGGCCGGGTGTGCTCATTGTTGTTTTTATCCTCTTGATGCTCCATTTTGAGCAAATAAAATACACCCTTTATATAAAAAATGGGGAGCGAAGCAGCCAAGAGGTGCTTCTAGCAGGAAAACCCAAAGTTGCTTTCAGTGAAGCCACAACCCAACCAAAAGGGTGTTAATTCTAAGTTTCTAACTGAATTTGTATCTATATCTGCTACAAATCTCTAGTGACTTAAAGCATGTTGAGCCGAGCTAGAGCGGTAGGGATGTACATGGAGCAAGTCAATAATACTGAAAAATCAATTATAAATTTCATATGTAATTATCTGTCACTAGATAGTTGTGGTCAAGCAAGAAACCAATCACAAACCTACACTACTAGATCCATGTTATAAATCATGAATTTGAGACAATGTTCTTTTATTTGCAGCCTGCTTTCTATAATGTCATAACGAGAGGTTGCTTGAAGTGGTCATTTTTAGCATGTGCATAAGCACTTGTTATAAGTCATCCAGGAATGCAGTTTCGTACTTGCACATACTGTACCAGATACAGAACCGTTATGGGATAGCTCAACCTTTGTACTAGTTGGTTAGAGAACTCAACTTGATACTAGAGCAAGAGGTTATGTGCTACTTGCTCCATTTATTTATTTTTATAAGATGAACTCATAGTTTAAGATTAAAACTTTGCAACGTTTGATCAACAATTAGTTCTGCATACTAAGAGCTGCAAATGGTACCGTGAGATTTGTAGTGGGAGTACTACTTCCGAAATTTTAAATAAAAACTATTTCTTCTGGGTGTAGCATATAGTTGTTCTGCGTGTGAGTGAGTGTGTGTGTGTGTGTGGGGGGGGGGGGGGGGGGGCAGCGGCTCTTGTTGGCGCGAAGAAATCTGGGAGAATGCTCGTAACTGGAGGATAAAGAGGATCTACTTTCAGATGAAGAATGGGCGCTTGAACCATACTCCCTCCGTCCCAAAATTCTTGTCTTAGATTAGTCTAGATACGGATGTATCTAATACTAAAACGTGACTTGATACATCCGTATTTAGACAAATCTAAGACAAGAATTTTGGGACGGAGGGAGTACCTTGGTAAGTTAGAGTGGTGGAGGGTAGTACGGAATTTATATTTAAAGTTACTTGCAGAGCATTTCCTATGTTCTTAGGCCCTAGCCATTCTATGAGATAATTAAGTTAATGTTGTAAAACATAAGTTGATGATTCATTTTCATATTTTTTCTGTGTTTGGCGTGAATTTGTTTACAGATGGGAACTTCCAACTGAGCAGCCTTACTACTCAGCGGCAACTGCCAATGAGCGGCGGCGTGATATGCACCCTCCTCCCATGGATCCTGAGAAGTTGAAGGCTGTAATTGCTGGATACTCACAGGGTATGTAATTTTGCCAGAAAATTCTGTGTTCTAGTGTTGTTCAAGATCTGCTATTCTCACCTTTTCATTGATGCAGTTGGAAAGGCATTTCTTGCTGGCACTATATTGGTGTTTGGAGGAGCAACAGCTGTGTTGTTGTATACGGCGAATAAACTACAGTTGCATTCAGTAAGTCATGGAACTTGCTTTAGACTGAACTATACAAGAGTAAATATACTTCCTACCTTCAGGAAAAAGGAAAAAAAATGCTATATCAGATTGCAATTAAAATTCTAGGTTCGGTGATCTTCACCTGTCTTGTTTGAGACTTATGTTTTGTATTCAAGTTTTGTAATCTCATTGTTTCCCTGTCTTCAGTTGCTCATTGATTGTTCCCCAAAAATGTGGTCTTCAAATCCTAGCTGTTATGCTGTTAATCTTATTTCAGCGTTCTTTTAGTTAATCACTCAGTTATTTGGCATAGTTGTCCAAGAAAGCCCCCGCTGCCCCCTATTCCTGACCATTAGCCAAGTTGATTATTCCCGCATATCATTGTTGTTCGCGCTCTGACCAAGTACAGTTCGAATAGTTATATCACTTGCTTGCCAGTTACCATGTTGCAATAAATGGGAAAACATGTTTGAGCGATAATGGGTTTAGATCCAATTTACTGGTGGGGAGAACATTAAGGATGTTAAGGGGTTCTTCTGCGTAATGATATTTAAGAGATCGAAATTTTGAAATAGTAGAGCCCCACTCCAATGATGCAATGACATGTTAAATCTCCCTTTTTCTGTTATAGTACTAGCTTGATGCAATGACCGTATTATAAACCAATTTCGAATATTGTTGGATAAGCTGACGTTAACATATTAAACTGTGAGTAGTTCATATCCTTGATAATAACAATTGAACAAAAAAAAAGAGTTGAAAATCCAGACATCTAATTGGCAAGTATCCTCTCTGAAACAACACTGGTATCCCCTTTCAGGTAGACGACGTCAGAGCTAAAGGAAAAGACGCAGTGCAACCACATGCCGATATGATCAAAGAACAGATAGCTCCACTAAGGAAATGGGTAACAAAACTTCGGAACCCATCCCTTGTTTCTGGTTGTTGTATTGATCCTCTTGTCTTTGATGAGTCAATTGTACTTCAGATTGGTCCTGCTCTGGTTTCTTCTGTTTCCTATAACACATTTTTTTGTGTGGAAAAAGTCCTGTAACACAATTGACATGCCATTTCCACATACTGAAATTATAGGCTGAAGGCACATCCCGAAAATGGCATTACGAAGGCGACAGAGAGTCCGGGGAGAAGTCTGTCCTTGTTAGAGAGCTTTCAAGGGCACTTGGTTCTAAGACGCGTCCTCCGAATTGATCAATACTACTGGCGAGTGGCTGTTGTCGTTGTTGTTGTAACCTGTAAGTCCACCATTATGAAGCTTTCGCTTGTTTTACGTGTCTGCCTTGTCTATATGTGTAAGGCTACAAGGAACGAAATCAATGTACATATGTTACCCCTATGTTAAATAAAGCAGGGTTTGCCACTCTAGTGGGGAGGCAATAGCTGGTATGTCGGGGCTTGTGTTTATCTGGAGCCATTATCTAGTGCTGACGGCCAATTTGCCACTCTAGTGAAGAGAAGCTGTACAGGACGTATCTATCTCCAACAGATTCCGGAAGCCAAGGGCAAGTGTAGCGAGTGTAGCCAAGGCTAGTCTTGCTCTTCCGATTCCAGAAGACAGATTCCGCCAGCACCAACAGCAGGAGGCTTTCGTCCAAGTAAATATTTGCAAGACTGGAACATCCTCGCAAACAACGTCATTGTGACGGAAGTGCCGCGCGACATCCCAGGGCAAACCCTCCTCCCGGGGCTGAATGGGATGCACTACAGGTGTGTTTGGTTATCCGCATAGTTTTTTGGCTATTTGCGTATGTGCTTCGGTTGGGCCCGACTCGGTGAGTATATGAATAAAACTATGTTTTACACATAGTTTGATTGACTGCATTGTATCAATGCATGATTGTCACGGCCCGGCTGATTGCCGCGCAGGTTGTAGTCGTGGTTGGTAGGAGGACGAGGGCGAGGCCCTCGCTTGCCTATGGTTGGAGAAGGGGGTGAGGAGGGGCGCCGTGGCGCAGGAGCAAGGGAGGAGAGGTTGTAGGATATTCTGCTTGCGTTTATTGATCCAAGGGCTGACTATATATAGCCTAATTACAAGACCAGACTAAGACTCCTATTACACTAAGACTCCTATTACAATTGAGTGTTGGCAGGGTAACCTTCTTCGGGACTAAACCTTTCCAACTAATACCCAGACTCCTAATCTAAAAAGACTGTAATTAAACTAGGACATATCTTTAGGCAGGTGCAGGGCCGGCCCGTGCAGGTCCCTTACGCCTATAGGGCTGGCCGCACATGACATCTCCCCCTCCATTCTGAAACAACTCATCCTCGAGCTGGAAGCTTGGATAACGTTCGCGGAAGGTTGTAACATCCTCCCATGAAGCAGTAGACGCCGGCTGGCCCTCCCAGTGAATGAGCACATGCTGGATACCGCGGGCAATACGAGCATGCAATGCTTGGACAGTGGTTGGATGTACTCGACCCTGAAACAGAGGTGGAAGCATCGGCGGAACTTCCGGCGGTGGGCCATGGTACTTCTTCAGGACCCCGACATGGAAAACATTGTGAATGCGGGCGCGTGGGGGCAGCTCCAAACGGTAAGCAACCGTATCGATTTTAGCGAGGACTTTGAAAGGCCCATAATATTTGGGAGCCAATTTCCCTTTGGCGCCTACTCCAAGGAATGCCGCCGGCCGGTGCTGAAGATGGAGCCAAACCCACTCTCCAACATCAAAAGAAAGGGCCCGATGCTTATCATCATAGTAATGCTTGTACTGTTGTGCTGCCTGGAGGAGATGCTCACGAATGTCGTGTAAGAACTGATCGCGGTCAACGATCTGCCGTTCCACCGCCTGATTGCGAATCTCGCCCGGCGTATAGTCCCGGAATGAGGGGGGATCCCGTCCATAAACCACCTTGAAAGGCGTGTCCTTCAACGCTGAGTGGTACGAAGTGTTGTAGCAGTACTCTGCCCAAGGCAACCATTGGAGCCACTGCCGTGGGCGATCCCCAGTTATGCAACGGAGGTACATGGTGATGACGCGATTGACAGCCTCAGATTGCCCATCAGACTGCGGATGGAAGGCCGAACTCATGTGCAAGCGTGTCCCCGCGGCGGCAAACATAGCCTTCCAAAAGCCCGAAGTGAAAACCACATCCCTGTCCGAAACGATGGATGTGGGAAACCCATGAAGTCGGACAATGTTGGAGAAGAAGGCTTTAGCAACAGACTCCGCAGTGTACGGATGCGCCAAGGGGATGAAATGCGCATACTTGGAGAAACGGTCCACAACGGTCAGTATCACACTTTTGCCGCCCACCTTCGGAAGTGCCTCAATGAAATCCATGGAGATGTCTTCCCAGATACGAGAGGGCACTGTCAAGGGCTGCAATAAGCCGGCTGGATGAAGCTGCTCCGTCTTGTTGCGTTGACAAACCTGACAAGCACGAATATACTGCTGAAGTGCGGCCCTTGCTTGCGGCAGATGGAAATCCCGGCGAAGACGATGAAGTGACTTCTGGATACCTTCATGGCCCGCATCATGGGCTGCAGCCAGGACCTCCCCGAGCAGCGGCGACGCGGGTGGTACATAAGCCCGCTGTTGGAAGGTAACAACACCATCAACAAGAGCCCAAGGCTGTCCTAACTCACCAGATTCTAGTTGTTCCCGGAAAGTGACAAGCGCCGGGTCCGTGTGTGCAGCCTGACGGAGAGCTTCAAACAGATCAAAAGAAGGCCCGGATATGGCGAGTGCCTGGCCGGTAGGAGCATCACGGCGAGAAAGAGCATCGGCAACGATGTTTTGGCGACCTGGTTTATATTCCACCGTGAAGTCGAACCCCAACAGTTTGCCCACCCAATGATGATGTGGAATGGTAGCGAGGCGTTGGTCCAGCGAAAACTTTAGGCTGTAGTGGTCAGTTTTGACGACGAACGCACGTCCCCAAAGATAGGGCCGCCAGTGGCGCACGGCGTGCACCAGACCAATGAGCTCCCGCTCATAAGCGGCGAGAGAAGCATGACGCGGACCGATGGTTTTGCTGAAATAGGCAATGGGGCCGCCACCTTGATGCAGGACTGCCCCAAAACCAAATCCAGATGCATCACACTCCACAATGAATGAAACAGCAAAATCCGGCAGCTGAAGCACAGGGGCTGTGGTAAGAGCTTTCTTGAGGGCTTCAAAGGCAATAGTCGCTGCAGGCGTCCAAAGAAATCCGTCTTTCTTGAGGAGTGCCGTGAGGGGAGCTGCAATGGTGCCAAAATCCCGGATGAACTTGCGGTAGTATCCTGCCAGTCCTAAGAAACCACGCACAACGCGGACGGTGCGCGGAACCGGCCAGTCTACCACGGCAAGAACCTTGTCGCTGTCCATGGCAACTCCTGCAGCGGAGATGACATGTACCAGATAAGCCATGATTTCCTCCCCAAAGGAACACTTGGAGTGCTTGAGAAACAGTTGATGTGTGCGCATAGCCTCCAAAACGAGCTTGACATGACGTAGGTGATCCGACCAGGACGAGCTGTAGATCAAGATATCATCGAAGAACACAAGCACAAACCGACGAAGGTAGGGACGGAGGACGTCGTTCATGAGTGCTTGGAACATCGCTGGGGCATTTGTCAAACCAAAGACCATCACTACAAACTCAAAGAGGCCCTCATGTGTGCGGAAGGCCGTCTTGTGGATATCCTCAGGGGCCATCCGAACCTGGTGGTAACCCGACCGGAGATCCAATTTGGTGAAAAAGCGTGCGCCCTTGAGTTCATCCAGAAGTTCATCGACAACAGGAATTGGAAACTTGTCCTTGATGGTGACAAGGTTGAGACCACGGTAGTCGATACAGAAACGCCAAGTCCCGTCGGCCTTTCTAACGAGTAGAACGGGGGATGAAAATGCAGAAGAACTAGGACGGATCAGACCGCGAGCTAGCATCTCTGAACATTGGTGCTCTAGTTCATCTTTTTGAATCGTTGGGTAGCGGTAGGGACGGACAGCAACCGGCGGTGTCCCAGGAATAAGATGAATATGATGGTCATGTGCGCGCTGCGGCGGCAGGCCCTGTGGATCGGCGAAAACATCGGTGAAAGTGGCCAGCAAGCTGTCCAGAAGTTCCTTGCCTTCGCACACGTGTAGGTGGGCAGGACGTCCGAGGGAGCCGAGGCCCGACCACTCCACACGGTGATCCGAGTGCCAAAACGACATCCACTTCGTAGTGAAATCCCAGAGAATTAGCCCAAGAGTTTTGAGGAATCGTGTACCGAGGACGATGTCGAACCCGCCCAATGGAATGGCATGCAGATCAACAACGAAACGCTCCTTGTCAATGGTGATCGCGGCCTGCTGAAGGAGTCCCCGACAGGTCACCTTATCGCCATTAGTGACCGTGACTCCCAAACGACGATTGGAGGAGAAAGTTATGAGTGCTGCCTGAATCAAGCAAGGCGACCAAGTCACGGTCCCCGACGCGAAGAGTGACCTGCATTGTGTCGCTGGTGGGAATTCCGGTAACAGCCAAGAGTGAGATTTGTGCTTCCTGGAAATCCTCAAACTGCTCCTCTTCGGCGTCGGCGGATTGAATATAGAACAGCCGTTTGCAGCGATGGCCCCGCGCGAACTTCTCGTCACAATTGAAGCAGAGACCCTTAGCGCGCCGTTCATCCATCTCGACGGGCGTGAGTCGTTTAAAGACGAGTGCGGGCGTGGAGTTGGAGGAGTCCGGCAAGGCCGGAGTAGGTGCAGCCATGGGGCGGAGTGGACGGTTGGGCCGGCCTGGAGTGGTCACGGTGCTGGTGACAGTATTGAGGTGCTCAAAGGAGATTGCTAAGTCCATAGCTGCGTCCAAAGTCACCGGTTTCAGCATCTCGACCTGAGTTTTCATAGGCTCGCCCAAGTTGTTGGTGAAGATATCCCGCTCATCGTCGTCAGCAATGGGGCGCACCCGAGAGAGATTCTCTAGAAAGCGCTTGGAGTATTCTGCCCCGGTGCCGGAGCGGCGGGTGGAGATCAGCTCGCCAAAGGGGTTGGCGCGGGTCGGCGGTCCGAAGTGGTTGGCGATCAGTTTTTAAAACTCGGTCCAGGACGGCCGCTGGCCCAGCTTAGTCTCGAGGTGGCCATACCATAATGCGGCGACATCGGTGAGGTGGTATGAGGCGAGCCAAGTCTTATCCGACTCCGGCGTTCGCTGCCCGAGGAAGAAGAGATTGCAACGTGTCAGCCATAGCCGTGGATCGCTGGCCCCGTCAAAGAGGGGAAAATCAATCTTGTAGAGGTGCGGAGCCCTATCCCCTGGATCGTCCGAGGCCCCGGTATGGGATGGCGCATCTAGGGGCCGCAGGAGCCCGGTACCACCCAATTGAGGCGTGCCCTTGCCTTCCAGCTGAAGGAGGGCCAGGTTCTGCGTGCGCTGCTGCTGTGACGTGTCCGCCAGCTGGTCCTGGAGGGTTTTGAGTGTCGCGGCGATGGACTGGAGGGTGGCGCGGTCCTCGGCGCGCTCTGTCCGAGCAGTGTGGTTCTCCTCCGAGAGGCTGTTCAAAGTGGCGACCACGGCCTCATGATCCTCGTGCTGTTTGGTCGCGAGGTCTGCTAGGGTTTGCGGTAGAGGCGCCGGCGGCGGTGGCGGAGACATGGCCGCTGGGATCGACGAGGAAGCTGATACCAAGTTGTCACGACCCGGCTGATTGCCGCGCAGGTTGTAGTCGTGGTTGGTAGGAGGACGAGGGCGAGGCCCTTGCTTGCCTATGGTTAGAGAAGGGGGTGAGGAGGGGCGCCGTGGCGCAGGAGCAAGGGAGGAGAGGTTGTAGGATATTTTGCTTGCGTTTATTGATCCAAGGGCTGGCTATATATAGCCTAATTACAAGACCAGACTAAGACTCCTATTACAATTGGGTGTTGGCAGGGTAACCTTCTTCGGGACTAAACCTTTCCAACTAATACCCAGACTCCTAATCTAAAAAGACTGTAATTAAATTAGGACATATCTTTAGGCAGGTGCAGGGCCGGCCCGTGCAGGTCCCTTACGCCTATAGGGCTGGCCCCACATGACAATGATGTTTGGTTGGCAGTAGTTCTTGGTTATGGCTGTGAACATGTAAATATTGTGGTTACCCTTTCTTTCTCACTAGTGGTGATCTTACCCATGCATATGCAATATGAACTTAACACCGTTTCAGTCCTAAATAGTGAACAAATGGCAGTTCATCCTAGCATTGCAGTATAAATTGACAATCATCATATGACTCAATAGGGGAAGTTCATTGATGCCAAACTAGGGGGAAGTTATCAATCCTTGTTCTTTCATTGCTCCGCTTCTCCTTCAGATCCTTGTGTTATCTCCATTGGCGTACATTGCTCTGCTTTATTGCCTTCACACCATGACCGGGGTCATGCTCATCATCAGCCATTACATCCTCCTCCTTGGGCACAAGTTCGTCATAACTCCATTCCAAGATCAAGTCATGGAGAATGCAACATCCAAGAACAAGCCTAACTTGGGCGAGAAAAGAGTGAAATGCCTTCTGATTTAGGATCTGAAATTTATTCTTCAAAACATTAAATGCCTCTCAACCGTAACTCTAAAGTAGAGTGTCCGAGATTGAACAATTCGACAACGGTCCTAGGATAGTTTCTAGAGGAGAACTCGTTCGAGCATCTCCTTGTAGAGCTTACCATCGTGGGATATTGATCCCATTAGGTTGAGGCACGCTGTCAGTGGGAACGTTAGCATTATGGGATGATCCTTCCCAAGCAGCTAACATATATGTGGACTTTAGATCAAAATCAATAACGTCAAGCACATTCTGGCTGTATGTTGTAGCTTGTGACCTCAACACTCTAGCAGTCACATGACTACCATCTATTGCGCCATACAATCCTGCGATGGAATGAGAAAACCGGTATGACTCGCTTACAACAATACAAGCATGTCATGGCATGAACTACGAGTAATGCTCACCTTGAAATACGGATACTATATAGGACTATGCAAATCTTGGTAGAAGTTTGCCCAGTTGGTGTCTTGGTCATCTCTCCTCCGAGCTCTCCAATCGCATATAATACTTGCTTGAAATACCTTGAAAATTGTCTTAGTTGATCTCCGGAATATGTTGTGAATAACTTTGAACCTTTAATTATGACATATAAGGCTATAATATGAAGGAGCATTCCTACTTGCTCTTCCACAAATGTGTGGATGCTATCTTTTAGCAACTCACTGGTCATAAACGTCTCCAGTAACTTGGCAAAAGGTTCTTTTCACATTTGAAGGATGTTCATTTTTTTTATAAAGGGTGGATTTTATTAGCTCAAAGAGGAGCATCAAGAGGATACAAACCCAAAGAGCACACACCCGACCTCTGCATAGCTAGGATGCACACAGCCAACATCAACACACACACTAAAAAACACGCCAGATAGCAAAGTCATATAAGACCAAAGCTATGTGTAGGCGAGTAAAAGAAAAACCCGAAGCGTCCAGATCCACGATCGGCAAACTATATCAACGACCATATCCACACCAACCATCTCATGACATCACACAGACGACGAGGTTCTTCAACAGTAACGCCTTCAAGAAGGGAACAACACTCAAGTGTTGCCGTCACCGGATCCAACCACCAAGGCCTGAATCTTGGTTTTCACCCTGAAGAATCAGTGCAAGCATATCCGAGCAATGCCTTCAACAAGGTAACGACGTAAAAAAACATCGCCATTGCCAGGTATAACCAGCGCTGGTCAACCTAGGCTTTCACCCCGGATCTCGCGACCGGGTGCTCACAGCACCACCTTCGAAGTCACTCAAGTGTTCTCGCCACCACTTTTCCGTAATCCCAGCAGCTACATACGATGACCGCCGCCACTGCACAACCATTCCTCCGCGTCAAGCCGACATCTATAGTTTGCATCTCACCACCGAAGTCAACCATTGGACATAGAGAGATTAACCCTCCCGAAGATCCCTCGGTGACCACCGTCGCCGTGGAGCCGCAAGAGGTCACTGCAACACAGTCTGCAGTCACCCCACTCGACCGATCGAATCTGGATCACCACCACCAAGCCGTCCAGATCTGAATTGAGCAACCACGCCGGGTCGGTCATGAACAGACCATGATCTAGAGTCGCCGGAGCCCGCGACCTCGTTGCCTCCACGCCCTGCAGCAAGCCGGAGCCAAGCCACAAGAAGAGACAAGCCGGCGTCGCACGAAGGCGCTCATCCAGCAGAGGGCAGTCTTGCCGTCGCGGGAGAGCTGTGCCGCCCGACCATCAAGTCACCGCAGCAGGACGCCCATGCAGGAAGTGGAGCTGCATCGTTGCCCCGTGCAGCCATGAACCGAGGAGCTTTCCCCATGCAGCCGCCGCCACACGCAGATCCAGAGCGCTGAGGAGCCGCCGGCCGCCAGAGAGAAATCCCACCGCCGCAGGCACCGCGCGGGCCTTGCCCGGTGGCACGCGCCGGTAGCGGCTGGGGAGGAGAGGAGGTGGTGGGGAGCCGAGGCCTGCTAGGGTTGGGGCGCCCCGGTGCCGCTCGGGAGCGGCACGGGAGCGAGATCTTCCCGTAAGAATGTTCATAGCCTCTACGTAGTTCAGATTCTTCGCCATCTTCTCCCTATCTCAGGCTACCAATGGACCATAACAGGTCACATATTTATCACTCCGATGAACCACTCTCTTGTGGACCAACATGACCTAGGCCTGACTCACAACTATAAGTGATGCTACATAAACAACTAGGTTCATCCCAGTGAAACTGATGTGACAGTAAGTAATGGCGAAGCATGGCTGTGTGGTCCTTACCACCATCGAAGCCGATGATCCGCCCATGTTGGAGCGAGGGAAACGAACGGAGACGAAGGCGAATGGGATAAGCAGGTCATGTTGCCGGAGATGAGTGAGTAAATGGGGGTGTGGCCAGATTTTGCGCCATCACGCGTCGGCGGATTTTGGTCTCCTGCCATCTCCATGTTGATTCTCTCCTGCACCACCGCGTACGTCGTGCCCCTTTTTGTGCTGGAGTTAGCCCGGCTCGCTGAAAACGGCCAATTCGAGAGAATCCTGATAGGACGCTTTAAGGTTCGTGCGCGTGTGGAATAACTCTCGTTTATGCAACCAAACTGGTTTTTCTTGCACTCAATAAGTTTGTTTGACCTAATGCAGACTAGCAAGCACAAGACGCCACACATCAGTGGCGGATCCAGGATTGGAGCAAGCCCCGGGCTCAAAAAATAATAATTTCGTCGCGAGAGAAAAACTTAACGTCCATCAAGCTATAGCTACCTCAAAAGAATACCTCAAATATGGCTCAATTGCATCAAAAATTTAGAATTTAAACTCCATGCTTAGAGATACAGCAAAATAGATAAAAAAGATGACAAAAACTATAAACAGTACATGCAGTAAAAAGAATACCAAATCAATGGCTTGCAGCAGCAACATTCACATTTATATACAATTCAAGTGATTAAATGTTTGACAGCAGCAGCAAGCCAACAACCATAAGCAGCAGTAGCAGATCCAAACATTATAGCAGATAAAAAATGTTCAATCTTTAAAGTTTCTATCTACAGCAGGTCGGCACTCAGGTAGCAGCAGCCATTACCAATTTACACCCTGAATCCGAGGCCGCGTGGCGGAGAGCAGGAGAGCCGGAGCCTGGCCGGAGCAGAGTAGGCGAGGCGGCGAGCACCGGAGCAGCAGGGGACCGGGGCCAGGCTGGGCGAGCGGCGGAGGCCGGAGGGTGCGGGCGGGCGAGCGAGCGGCGGACCGGCGGAGCAGGCGAGCGGTGGAGCAGCCGAGCAGGGGAGCGCCGGACCGGAGGGCAGGCGGCGGCGGCTGGCTCGCTGCCTCGCTCCACAGGGCGTGCCGCGTGTGTCTAGGGTGTCAGGGTGGCGTCCTCGCTCCTGGGCCATGCGAATGTGGAGATGGAGTAGGTGGCCTGGGCCTCGGCTGTGTGTTGGGCTAAGCCCCCGGCCCATTCGAAAAAATGGCTATATAATAACTAAAAAAATTGCCATGCCCCGGGCCTGGGCCCAGATCCGCCCCTGCCACACATCATAGCGCACAGAACATGTGGGTGACGCGGTCGCTGAAGCCGGAAGAGCGTGGAGTGAGAGCATCTCCAGCCACGCTCCCACCAGCCCCCCAAACGTTTTTTAGCGCCGGCGGGCGAAAATCGGCCCAGCCGCGCTGCCAGGAGCCCGTTTTTCGCCGGGTTGGGCCGAAATAATAGCCGGCGCATCCGAGCCGAACCCGGCGCACTGGGACGCCTGCACAAGCAAAAAGGGCGTGGGGCCGCTCTGTCGGCGAGAGGAGGGTCTTTTCCCGCCGTTTCTTCCCTCTCATTCTCTCCATTTCTCCTGCTAATCTCCTCCTCCTCCCCTCCCAGCCGACCGCCATGCCGCCGAAGAAGTACGTGCTCCCCCGCGCCGCGACGGCTGCGATCACCGTCGTCGCCCAGCCGAAGCAGAGGAAGCCGAGGGCGCCACCGTCCAAGCCCCCGGGCATGTCCAACGCCGACTGAAGGGCGGAAGTTCAGCGTCGGGAGGCTGTCACCACCGACCGACGGAACAGGGCCAACGCCAAGAAGGCCCGGGACAGCGGGGCGCTCGCGGCTGCGGCGTCGGCGGATCAAGCGGAGCGCTCGGCCGAACAAGCCGAGGCGGCTCGCGTGGGGATGTTGAATCCACCCGGCGGCCACGCCCAATACGCGCCCTGGAGCCAGCAAAGCGTCGGTTCTCCGGCCGGCTTCTCGTCGTCACCGCAACCCTAGGGCTGCACGCCGCCGCCGGGCTACGCCGACGGGGACGCGCACGGCGGGTTCAACCCCAACATCACCTTCCCCCATGGTCACCCGGCCCAGCGCACGCCCTCGCCCGCCTTCGCCGGCGTGCAGTACCCTCCATACACCTACTCACCGCCGGCCTACGCGTCCTCCCCGACGCCCCCTCTCCGCCGTGGCGCGCTGCCCTTCTCATAAGCTTCCACGTTGCATCTCATCGTCATCGACGCGACCGAAGCCGACATGGACGACATCATCACGGCAGGCTCGGCCGCCGCCGCCGCGTCCCCCGGGTTCATTACCCAGGACGACACGATGGACCTCAACGACGACATGGACGGCGAGCCCGAGTACGGCGAGGAGGAGGAGGAGGAACCGGCGCCGGCTCCGGTGAGGAAACGCAAGAAGAAGAAGGGGGCGGCCAGGACCGGCGAGCCACGCAAAGTGGGCGTCCAAGGAGCAGGAGTGTCTCGCCGAAGCGTGGAAAGTCGTCTGGCTCGACCCGATCACCGGCACGAACCAGAGCATCGAGACGTATTGGGAGCGCATCAAGGCCGAGTTCGACGAGCGCACTCGTCGACCCCTACTTCAAAGGCGCCTACATGCAGCGTGGGTCGAAGGCAATGGCGAACCATTGGGGGCTCATCCAGTTGGCGTGCAACAAATGGCATGAGATCGTCGAGGAGATCGCGGCTCGCCCGGAGAGCGGCACCAGCATTGAGGATCAGGTATGGCACACCGGTCTCCCACTTCTTTTCGCCGTGCGCGCCCACCAACTGTTTGTTCCTCGGCGCAGCTGCTGCAGATGTTCGCCATGTATCGCCAGGACAGCAGCGACCAAGAATTCAAATACCTCCACGTCTTCAAGCGGATCGAGAAGTGCGAGAAGTGGGCGGATGTCCGGCGCACCCTCGCCAAGGCCAAGGAGACCTACAAGCCGGACGCGCCGACGCCGGGCGCCCCGAAGGCAACAAAGGGGCCAAGAAGGGGAAACACGCCGACTAGGCTACCGCGCGAGTGCAGGAGTCCACCGAGCATTGCTTCGCCGACGCACAGGCCCGGGCCGCCCTGCGTGAAGAGAAGACTGAGGCGCGGTCGTCGGCGTTGATGGCGAACAGCGCCGTCAAGCTCGACCTACTCCGGACCAACGTCGCCACGAAGAAGAGGAACACCGACCTGGCTTTTTTGATGGGCGGGGTGGACATGCTCCAGAGCAACGACGAGCAGCTCAAGGCGTGGTACCTGGCGGAGCGCGGCCTCATCCTGAACCAGCTGCCGTCGACGGCGTCGCCAACTCCCACGCCCACGCCGACGACGCCGCCAAGCCCGAGCGATGATGCCTCCACGACGCCCAGCAGCACAGAAGCCGCGCCGACACCGCCCAGCACAAAAGCAGCTCCGACATCGCCAAGCCCGCGCACGCCGACTCCGCCGACGCCGGAGGCCGATCCCGCCGTTTGATGCGTTGCCCACGCGTCCTTTTTTTTTGTACGCCGAACTTTTCATCCGATCGCCGAACTGTGGCAAGGTGATCGCCGAACTGGGCCGCTGATCGCCGGACTTGTGGCATTTTTTTGTGAGCGGGAATGACCAAATTTGAATTTGCCGCGACTTGGGGGCGGCGCCTGGGGGCGTGGCTGGGAGCTAGGTCGCCCCAGAAGCCAATCTAGCGCCGGTTTGCCCCCAGGCGGCTCTTTTTCGATGCCTTGGGGGCCCGAACGGCTGGAGATGCTCTGAAGATCCGGAATGCCATTGTTGACGCCCGCCGGGTGCGGCCATCCCGAGTCCTGCTGAGCTTGGGGAGCGCCGGCGAGAAGGAGACTCGCTCGGTGCCGACCTCCCACGTGAAAGACTTTGGCGCTTCGTGCCCTGCGCACCTCCCACGTGAAAGACTCGGAGCTTTGCTACACGTACAGGGTGTTACAGGGATGAGGGGTTTACAGGGTGTTGTGGCGGTTTTTAATTGGTCATTAGTAGAGGCACGGGTCCACCCCCAGTGAAATCAGGAGGGTGTGTTTAGAAAGTTTGAAAGGAGGCCGTAGAAACCTGTAAAAGCCTGTACGTCTAGCATTTTTGCAAATAGGCAGTAGTACTACTCGATGCAATAGTTATTTTCTAATCTAAGGGTCATGTGGGAGACTCGACCGAGGACCAAGCACGACGACCACGAGTCCACGACCAATGAATCTGGCCGGGTTTTCTCTTTTCCCCACGGAAGAGCAAGTGCGCCGCTGGTAGATAAAGGGAGGAGGAAACCACGGGGAAAGAGACTGCTGCTTGGCCGCACATGCATGTAGGATGATTAAAAGCTTTGGACGTAACGAAACCGTCTGTATAAATTATCCTCCCTGCAAGCAAAGCTTGTGCGTACTACTACTAGCCACAGATTCAGCCAACTTTCCATTTCCCCACCCCAAGAATGCTCTCCGGCGTGTTTCTCATAGCAGCGCTGCTGCTGCTCTTCTGCCCCACACCGACAGCCGGCGATGGTGGGTTTTCAATGTCCTCTCTCGGCTTCAACAGCTCCCAACTGATGGTTTTCACCAGAAATATGCAAAGGTCAGCCCATGAGCTGTTCCTCGACAAAAGTCTCTCTGCGTTGAACAACTCAATGGGGCTCATCGTCTTACCGGTGATGTTCTCCTTCTCCCTAGAATCCACTTCCGTCTACGCAAACTTCACCATGCAAGGCTCTTCCCCTGCCTCCTTCACCGTAGTATTCGCCATGCTTCCGGCAGATGTCCTTAGGAACGTCGGCACGAGGTACATCATCAACGGCGTTGACCAAACTAACAACAATGAGAAGACGATCGGCAGCAACGAGTTTGCTGCCGTCGAGATTGGCACGCTGAGGTCGAGCTTGAGCTTCCCAGGCCAGCCGGGTGTTGGCCTCAATGTCACCGTCACGCCCATCAAGATCCAGAGCCTCGCCGTGAGGGTCGACTACTTCTACTCCAAATCCAGGGCGGCGGTGTACGTTGGCCCCGTCGGCTCCGAACAAGGGCCCGACTTGGTTGCCAGTGGGCCGGTCAATATAAAGAAGATGGAAGAAGTCGATTTCGCCTTCATCGGCTTCTTCAGCGACCGTGTGAGCAACATCTTGAGCAATATCAAACCTTGGGGGCTGAGTGTGCAAAGTGTTCGTCCGAAGCACAAAGGGCCGTCATGGCTGGTCATACTGCTCTCGGTTGTCGGATCAGCGGCTGCCACGGCCATTACTGCTGCTGCTTTCGCGGTCTACTACAGGTCCAAGTACAGGAGGTGGAACAAGGACCTGCAGCGGCTGGCCAGGTCCATGCAGCACCTCCCGGGGATGCCAAGGCACGTCGACTTCGCCGACATCAAGAAGGCCACCAAAAACTTCCATAGCAGCATGCAGCTGGGAGCAGGCGGATTCGGGGCCGTCTACAGATGCAAGCTTCCGGCGGCGCCCGAAGTTGGGGGGCCGGAGGTGGAGGCGGCCGTCAAGAAGTTCACCCGCAACCACAACGGGTGCTACGATGACTTCATGGAGGAGGTCAGCGTCGTCAACCGTTTGCGCCACCGGAACATCGCTCCTCTTGTCGGTACGCGCAACTCACTCCATCTTCCAAGTTCCATTTTTGAAACCAGTTTAGGTACTTGTAAAAGTCGCCTGAATGTACAATTTTGTTCATATCCCTTCAGGCTGGTCTTACCACTCAGGCGTGCCCCTCCTCATATTCGAGCTCATGCCAAACGGCAGCTTGGACCAACATCTGTTCCATCCAACAAGGGCACGCTTCCTCCAGTGGGAGACGAGATATGACATCGTCAAGGACATAGCCACCGGCCTGCACTACGTCCACCACGAGTACGAGCCAGCGGTGCTCCACCGCGACATCAAGGCGAGCAATGTCCTGCTCGACTCCGCGTTCCGCGCCCGCCTGGGCGACTTCGGCATTGCCCGCGCGGTGGGCCTCGACCGGAACTCGGTCACCGGCTTCGCCGGGACACGGGGTTACATAGCGCCGGACTACGCGTGCAGCTACAAGGCCACGAGGGAGACGGACGTCTACGCGTTCGGGGTGGTCGTCCTCGAGATCGTCACCGGCAAGCCGGCGCTCCATAGGGACGTCCCGTCTGACAACATCATGTCCGACTGGGTCTGGCAGCTTCACCGGGAGGGGGAACTGATCAACGCCGTGGACGGTGTGCTCGCGGCTGCCGGGTTCGACGCCGACGACGCCAGGCGGCTGCTGCTGCTTGGCTTGGCGTGCACCAACCCAAACCCGGCCGACCGGCCGAGCATGGCGACAGTGGTGAGGGTGGTCACCAAGCTGGCGCCGTCGCCGGACGTCCCTCTGGAGAGGCCGACGTTCGTCTGGCCGCCTCAGGGGCTGTGCACATCAACGCCGGGATCAACCTGTGGAACAGGAACAAGTATTTTTCGTACGGTGGGCTCATCCGCCATGGTGGAGCTCGAGCAGCTGAGTGAAGAGCTGCCTATTGTTGTATTCCAGGCATCAGCTGGCACAACAAGTGGGCAGGCAAGGACATCGATCGAAGTAAGTCCTGCTGCTTTTCTCGTGGCCTCAGTTTTCTGGTTCACTTAACTATGAAGAAGTCTTATTGATTATGCAGTTACTTACAACAATTTTATATGCCAGACAGCACCAGCTCAGCCATCTCGTGGCACCACCAGGTCTTCCTGAGCTGCCAGAACAATTTCATTTTCTTTCGTATAGAAAACAGACAGAGAAAAAAGGGAGAGATTTTCGCTTCCCTGCCTCCGCACCAACTAGGAATGTATAGTCATTTTAGTATGAGTAAAATATAAACAAGGTCCTCAATTTTTTTTAAATAAGTATCAAGATATTTCTTTTGGGTTTTATCAGTTTTGTCATCGGTTGTACTACACTACTCAGTTCTGCCACTAAATTTTTTCACTGCTCAGAAATGTCACTGTTCCGTTAGGCGCGTGCTCAAAAAAGCCATTTTTTCACCGTTATTGAGCAGTGAAAAAAATTAGTGGCAGAACTGAGTAGTGCAGTAGAACCGATGGCAAAACTGATAAAAACCCTTTTTTTAATGAGTGGTCCCACCACACACCAAGCTTGACCCTTAATAAATAGAGGAAAACCCATGTGCATCACCTATCAATTCTAGGAATTGAACTCGGGTTGTTAGGCTGCACAACTACATGCCTAACCACTGAGCCAAAGCTCTCTCTGCACGGCATTATCCGGAGATCGACGACCAAACAGAAACTGCCCCAGTGTCGTCCGCTCGGGCGACACTGGAGGGCGAATCCTAGCCAATCAATGGCCTTCTCTCCGTCGATCTCTCCCTCGCCGCTGCTGGTGGCCCGCATGGGCAAAGCCACTGCGGCGGTAGGCGGCGACGAGGCCTCCTCTCGCGCCCTCCTTGGTTGGTGGGAGGCTCCGTTGCACCCTGGCCGCTAGATCTGTTCGTCTTCGGGGCGGCGGCGGCTCCTTAAGGAGTTCGTCGGGCGGGATCGGCTGCTCGCCGGGCGCGTGGTAGTGAGGCGAGGTGGAGGAAGCGACGGACGTGGTGCTGGAGGCCAGAGGAAGAGGCGCGGCCAAGCCCTGCGGCGCCGGTGCTGAAACCGGTGTGTCTTGCGGCACTCGCGCCTGAACTGTTCAACCTTGGGCTCGTCTGGGCCGGAGGTTGACCCACTCCTTTCGATCGCCGGGAGTCGGCCGACGGTGTGTGGACTGCTGGATCGACCAAAATAATGGTGGTTTTGGCCCTGTTATTCTTCTAACGCCAACTCGTCGATCGACCAAATCTGCCTCCTCGATTGGACCGCCGTCGAGTTCCGTTCTTCCTCTCAGAGATATTCGTAGTTTGTCACAAGATGCTACGGATATCTAGAGCGGAATCGATGCGGTCATGCACACCCTTTTTGGGTGAGGCGCGAAGGTTCGTCTTTTCGTCGTCATCATGGGACATGTCTTCATATAGATTTCCATGGAACTGACAGAGATGAAGAAAGACATGGCGGCTGCAATTGGAGGTTTGTTTTTTTTGGCAAAGAGAGTGTTGGTTGTGTTGAAGACGATGCGGCACAAGTTCTTCCTGTGTGTCGTGCGTTCTAGTAGCAGCCTTGGCAAGCGGGGGTGGCAACACAGGTTGTCGGGGGGATGAACCCCGGGCAGGCAACGGAACCCGGATCCTTTTCAAAAACGACGGGGCCAGCATTGCCCCTCATCCCGGCACATGCTTGGCCGGGTTGCTCAACCCGGCCCAACTCTCCAACCCGGCCGAACTCCTCAACCCGGCCCCAACGACCAGCTCAAGACAGCCGAACCCGGCACATCAAGACTTCCCCAACAAGCCAGCTTCACCCTTGGCACGTTCCTCAACCCGGCCACGGGTCAGCTCCCGTCCCATCCCAGCCGTACGATGGGACGAGTCTCCATCTACTAAAGACCGAGGCAATAGTGCCCCGCCCATGCCTCTGGTCAGCCGGGGCGTGGCAACAGTGCCCCACCTACCCGCTGACCAGGGCCGGCGTGGCAATAGTGCAACCATCGTCACTGCTGACGCCAGCAAGCGGCGACCTAACGGAGCACCACTGTAGCGGACTCGACTGGGCCACTCCCTGACGATCGACAAGACGGCGAACAGTGTCCCTATACCCGACGGGCCCGCGCCCGGAGAACCCGGCGAGCCCTGACACCCGGCGGGTCCCAGCACCGGCTTCCCGGACGATGACAATCCGGCCCCACGGCTTTGTAACATTACCATTATACCCCTGATGGGTTGGCCTATAAAACCCCCTAAGAGCCCTCATGCATACGGGCAACTAAGCAACTCACGCACTACGAGAACCACAACACACTCCAGATCAACTAGACTAGCCACACCAGGAGAAGGAGCAGCCTAAGCCCTGGCCAGCTTCCCTTCTTCCTCAATACAGCTCTAGGAGCAACCCTGTACTGATTCATATCAACTACACTCGGCAGGATTAGGGGTGTTATCTCTCCAGAGAGCCCCGAACCTGGGTATGTCTTGCGTCCCACGCTCGGTCATGCTGACCTCGCCTCTGGAGCCCACCAGTGCCCTCGAGCCTCCTCCTATCTTTAGCCATCCCTTGGCATCTGCCGTGTGCCCACCACGACAGTTGGCGCCCACCGTGGGGCAGCTCGAGGTCCTGGCCGGGAGCATGCTTCAGACGGGGCTCCTCTCTGACTCCGACGAGCCTGTCACGCTGGAGGACGACGTCATCGACGCACTCGCCACCTCCTTCGCCACGCTGCACATCTCTGATGCGCCTACGGCCAACGAGTACCCCAGCGAGGTACTTGACTTTTCCGACTCCCCCCTCTCCCTCGGCGGCAGCACTCCAGCCGGGGCAATGGACCTCTACGTGGAGGTCTTCATCACCGACACCGTCGCCTCTTCCTCGTCCAGCGCGGCGAGGAAGGCCGCCAAAGCCAAGGCCGCGGCGAAGCGGGCCAACTCGCCCAACCCGCTCCGTGCCACGATGTAGAGCCTTCGCGTCCCCATTGGCACCAACATCGACGCCTCCAACATCGCCGAGGCCTGGACCCATCTCGACAAGGACCGCCAGCGCATGCTGGACCTCACCGAGACGCTCGCCACCACGCAGCGTCGCCTCGACTCCGCTCAGCTGGAGCGCAACGCCGCCTACGGCTTCACGCCTACCGCGGCTGAGCCAAGCCGGGTCGCCGACGTACGAGCCCGGGGTGGCGCGATCGGCCGCGCCTTCGGCGCCCTCCCTCCCGTCTACGAGACTCCCGTGAAGAACATGCGTGCCGCCCAGGCGGCCGCGGTCGTCCTGGATCAGCTCGAGGGCGATGAGCTGAAGGACCGCCCGAAGCGGGTGCATGACCTCCTCGACGCGGCCAACACGCAGCAGGACCGCCTCAACCAGCTCGCCAGACCGGCCGGACCCGGCGATCAGCAGAACACGGCGTCCTCTCCACCCGGCGAGGCGCACTCCGGCCGCATCTGGACCCGGCGCAACCCCGCCCCGACGACTGCCGGCGGCTTGGGCGACGAGCCGCCCTGGAAGACCGGCACAGACTCGACGCTCCCCTGCAACCCGGCCGGCGTCCGGCCTCAGTCGACCCGGCCCCCCGCAGCGCTGTCGCCAGCCGGCTGGGCCCGCGTGCCATCGACGACACCAACGCCCGCCACCGCTTCGACCGACTCGCTCTCTCCCTAGAGGTGGAGGAGAGCGGCACCGTCGGACCGGCGTGCTTTGGCCCACGCATCCGGGACGAGCCCTTCCCCAAAGGGTTTACGCTCCCCCGCGACACCCCCAAGTACAACGGCACCGTGAAGCCGGAGGACTGGCTCACCGACTACACCACAGCCATCGGCATCGCCGGCGGCAACCATCGCCTCGCCGTGCGCTACGCGCCGCTCACGCTCCAAGGGTCGGCCCGCACTTGGTTGAACAGCCTGCTAGTGGGCAGCATCAACACATGGGTCGATTTCGAGCAAGCCTTTGTGCGCAACTTCACCGGGACCTACCGGCGACCCGGGCACCCAAGCCAGCTCGCCATGTGCATGGAGGGGCCGGCGGAAACCGGCCGAGAATACCTCGCGCGCTGGACCGAGCTCCGGGACAGCTGCGAGGACGTCCACGAAGTCCAAGCAATCCAGTACTTCGTCAACGGGTGCCAGGATGGCACCCTCCTCAAGCACAAGCTCCTACGCTCCAAGCCGGCCACTATGGTCGCGCTCATGGTGATGGCGGACAAGTACGCCAACGCCGACTCCGCCATGAAGATCCAGGTGGCGCTGGATGAAACCGGCAAAGCAAAGCCGGTTCCCCCTCTGAAGCCAGCCGGCGAAGGAAGCCGGCAGTAGCATAACCAGCAGAACAACAAGCGCAAGGCCTACCAGCCGGCCCAGCGCTACGACAACCGGCTCGTCGCGGTTGCCGAGCAGGCGCCCGTGACCGACCCGACCGCCAAGCGCCGGCAGATCGGCAAGACGACGTGGCAACCCGCCATGAGTTTCAAGGAGATGCTCGACGCTCCCTGTAAGCACCACAGCGGCGCAAGGCCGTCCACGCACACGCTTCGGTAGTGCGCCATCACCAAGCGCATCATGAGGGGCGACATCCCGCCTCCCCCAGCGCCGACTCCGGGAGTGGGGCAGCCGCCTCCGCCGCCCCCGGCTGGCGGCGCGATGCGCGACGACGTCTACCCGGCCCAGAATGCGACTTACGTCATCTTCACCAGCCTCGGCGACGACAAACGCAGCGAGCGCCTCCTTCGGCAGGAGGTGAACACCATCATCCTGGCCAAGCCGGAATACATGCACTTGTCGGAGCGCCCGGTCACCTGGACTCGGGAGGACCACCCGGCCGTCATGCCGAACCCGGGTGGTTACTACCTCATCCTCACCCCACCATCATCGCGCCTCGGCGCACGTGCAAGTTCTCCCGGGTTCTCATCGACGGCGGCAGTAGCATCAACATCCTCTACCGCGACACCATGACCAAGCTCGGCCTCGAGGCCAAAGACCTGGAGCCGACCCGGACAATCTTCCACGGCATCGTTCCCGGCCTCTCCTGCTCTCCGATCGGCCGGATCCGGCTTGACGTCCTGTTCGGCGACAGCAACCACTTCCGACACAAGCCGATCTGGTTTGAGGTGGTGGATCTGTCCAGCGCGTACCACGCGCTGCTGCGCCGACCCGTACTCGCCAAGTTCATGGCGGTCCCCCACTACGCCTACCTGAAGATGAAGTTGCCGGGTCCGAAGGGCCTCATCACCATCACCGGCGACTACCACAAGTCCCTGGAGTGCACTCAAGACGGCGCCAAGCTGGTCGAGTCGCTGGTCATAGCCGAGGAGCGGCGCCAGCTCGACCGGATCGTCGCCCTGGCCAACGAGACGTCGGCCGTGCCTATCTCGGTCGAGGAGTAGGTCGACGAGGCCTCGTTCAAGCCCTCCAAGGAGACCAAGAAAGTGAAGCTGAACTCAGAAGACCCCGGCTGCAGCAAGAACGTGGTCGTAGGCAGCCGCCTTAACAGCAAATAGGAAGGCGAGCTCGTCGACTTCCTCCGTGAGAATCGGGATATTTTTGCATGGACCCCAAAGGACATGCCGGGTATCCCGAGGAAGTACGCCGAGCACAAACTCCACGTCCGCAAGGACGCCAAGCCTGTCCGCCAACCCCTACGACGTTTCTCCGAAGAGAAGAGAAGAACCATCGGTGAAGAGGTCGCCAAGCTTTTGGCGGCCGGCTTCATCATGAAAGTGTTCCATCCCGAGTGGCTGGCCAATCCAATCCTCGTCCTAAAGAAGAACAAGACATGGCACATGTGTATCGACTACACCAGCCTGAACAAGGCCTGCCCCAAGGATCCGTTCGCCATCCCGCGGATCGACCAAGTCATCGACTCCACTGCCGGGTGTGAGCTCCTGTCCTTCCTGGATGCTTACTCCGGCTATCATCAGATCAAGCTGTACCCGGCCGATGCCCTGAAGACGTCCTTCATCACGCCCTTTGGGGCGTATTGCTACATCACCATGTCGTTCGGCCTGAAGAACGTCGGCGCCACCTTCCAGCGCTGCATGCAGAAATGCTTGCTGCCGCAACTCGGCCGCAACATCCACGTCTATGTGGACGACATCGTGGTGAAGACCAAGCAGCACCTCACGCTCCTCGATGGCCTGAAGGAAACCTTCGCCAACCTGCGCGAATACAAAGTCAAGCTCAACCCGGAGAAGTGCGTTTTCGGCGTCCCGGCCGGAAAGCTACTCGGCTTCCTCGTCTCGGAGCGCGGCATTGAGGCAAACCCGGAGAAGATCAAGGCCATCGAGCGCATGCGCAAGCCGGCTCGGCTGCGCGATGTCCAGAAATTCACCGGCTGCTTGGCCTCGGTCAGCCGGTTTCTCAGCTGGCTGGGCAAGTGGGCCTTGCCCCTATATCAGCTAATGAAGAAGACGACGCCGTTCGAATGGAACGACCAGGCGGACGAGGCTTTCCGGGACGTCAAGCGCATGCTCTCCACCGCACTAGTCCTGGCCGCACCAGCCGAAAAGGAGCCGCTGCTGCTCTACATAGCTGCGACCTCGCGGTCGGTCAGCACGGTGATGGTGGCCGAGCGACCAGAAAAGGGCAAGATCCAAGCCGTCCAGCATCCTGTCTAGTATCTGAGCGAGGTGCTCTCTGCCTCCAAGCAGAACTACCCGCACTACTAGAAGATGTGTTACGGCGTGTACTTCACCGCCAAGAAATTGAAGCAGTACTTCCAAGAGCACGTTGTCACCGCGGTCAACACGACCCCTCTTGGCGAGATTATCGGGTGCCGGGATGCCTCTGGCCGGGTCGCCAAGTGGGCGCTCGAGCTAGCCGGCCACACCATCCTCTACGAGTCCTGCACTATGATCAAGTCCCAAGCTCTGGCCGACTTCCTCGTCGACTTGACCGAGACCCAGTACCTGCCACCGCCGCCGGACTCAACGCACTGGACCATGCACTTCGACGGCTCGAAGATGCGTCTCGGCCTAGGGGCCGGCATTGTGCTGTCCTCCCCGAAGGGTGACCGGCTCAAGTACACGCTCCAGATCCACTTCGCCACCTCCAACAACGTTGCCGAGTACGAAGCCCTTGTGCATGGCCTCCGGCTTGCCAAGGAACTCGGCATCCGGCGCATCCTGTGCTACGGTGACTCGGATTTGGTGGTACAGCAGTGCTCCGGCGAGTGGAACGCCCGCGACCCCAACATGGCGACCTACCACTTCCTCGTTCAGAAGCTGTCCGGATTCTTCACAGGCTATGAGTTCCTCCATGTCCCGCGCGTGGAAAATGAGGCCCCGACATGCTCGCCAAGATCGCCTCGTCCCGGCAGTCCATCCCGTCCGGCGTCTCACTCGAGCACCTGCACAAGCCATCCGTCAAGCCGTCTCTGGACTCCGAGTCCATCTACGTCCTGGACGACCCGGCCGTGCCTCAACCCGGCCCGGGGGCTGCCGAACCCAGCCCAGAGGCTGCCGAACCCGACCCGAGGACTGCCGAACCCGGCCCAGGGAGTGCTCAACCCGGCCTAGGGGCCGCAACCGTCGACCCGGCCGCCGCCATTCTCGACCCGGGGGCCGCTGAACCCGGCTCGGGGGCTGCCGCCTCAGAACCCGCCATGGTAGCCGTCTTCGCCGTGGTGACGGCGCCATCGTGGGCCCTGCCCATCTCAGAGTTTCTGGAGAACGGGGTCCTCCACATGGACGAGACCAAGGCCCGGCAAGTGCAGCGCCGGGCGTCCGCCTACAGCATCATCAACAACGAGCTCGTCAAGCGCAGCTCCACCAGCGTGTTCCAGCGCTACGTCGAGCAAGACAAGGGCATTGAGATCCTCCTCGACATACACCAGGGCGAGTGCGGGCACCACGCCGCCTCGCGGTCCCTGGTGGCCAAGGCTTTCCGCCATGGTTTCTACTGGCCCACGACCCTCCAAGACGCCGAGCCGCTCGTCCTCAAGTGCGAGGGATGCCAGCGCTTCAGCAAGCACAGCCACCAGCCGGCTTTAGCACTCTGAACCATCCCGATCGCCTGGCCTTTCATGGTCTGGGGACTCGACATGGTGGGGCCCTTCAAAACCGCTCGAGGCGGCATGACGCATTTGCTGGTGGCGGTGGACAAGTTCACCAAATGGATCGAAGCAAGGCTAATCAAGAAACTGGACGGGCCAACGGGCGTCCGATTCGTCAAGGACATCGCGGTGCGCTACGACATGCCAAACAGCATCATCACAGACAACGACACCAACTTCGCCAAGGGCGCGCTCGCGCAATACTGCTCCGTCTCTGGCATCCGCCTCGACCTGGCTTCCGTTGCACACCCGCAGTCCAACGGCCAGGTCGAGCAGGCCAATGGCCTCATCCTATTCGGCATCAAGCCGCGGCTCGTCGAGCCACTCATCCGTTCACCCGACAGCTAGCTCGACGAGCTGCCGGCCGTTCTCCGGAGTCTCCGAACAACGCCAAACCGATCGACCGGGTTCACCCCATTCATCCTCATCTACGGAGCAGAAGCCGTCATTCTGACCGACGTCGAGCTCGACTCGCCGCGCGTCACGATGTACACTGAAGCCGAAGCCAAAGAAGCCCGCGAAGACGGCGTCGACCTGCTCGAAGAAGCATGTCTCCTAGCGCACAGCCGCTCAGCCATCTACCAGCAAGGCCTGAGGCACTACCACAGCAAGAAGATCAAGCCCCTCACTTTCCGGGAGGGAGACCTCGTCTTCCGACTCTTCCAAGTCCAGACCGGCCAACACAAGCTGTCCTCCCCATCGGAGGGCCCCTTCATCGTCAGCAAAGCCTTGTGCGATTGCAACGCTTACTACCTCATCGACGCCCGCAAGTCAAACAAGCGCAAGAGAGACACCGCCGGCGAAGAAACAACTCGGCCGTGGAACGCGAAACTCCTCCGCCCGTTTTACAGTTTGCCGTGTTTATGTATGTATCGCTGCCTTTTGTAATCATCCGAAAACTACGGAGTCCCCGAACGATGCTCGGGGGCTGCCCTTTCTGACCAAGCTATTATGTCTCCTACATTTTTGCATTATTTACCTCTTTGTAAAACCCGTCCACCGGACCGACTCACTCGACCCGGGGGCTCGGGGGCTGGCCGGCTCGGTCACTGCCTGCCGCCTTCCTTAGCAGTTCCTGACGTATTGGGATCGCCGTGGCCTTCTGCTTCGCCCTAAGCCATAGAACCGGCTTCGGTTGTCGGCCGGCAAGCGCGCGAGGCCAGAGCACCAACACGCCACGAACACTAAGTCAAGGACCGCCGGGTTACCCGACCCGGCCCCGCCACTTTAAGTTGCTGCACGATCGGCTGCTCGCCAACCGGCTTCGCCGGATTGCCTCCAACCAGCCCAATGGATGTTTCACTCGCGCTCAGCGTTTCGAACGCCTAAGCACTGCGCGCTCCTCTCGAAGGTCAAACCCCTTGTCACGTACCGGAGCCTCGGCCGTCAGACTCGTGGGGGGGGGGGGAAGCCCAAGAGGGGAAAGTCGCAAGAAAACGGCTCAAAAGACGAAAAGCAAAAGCGCAGGCATCCACGAGATTCATACATACCGCCGGATCGATCGACCCGCCCCCCCACTTTAAGTTGTCGTACGACCGGCTGCTCGCCAGCCGGCTTCGCCGAATTTCCGCCAGCCGGCCCAGTGGGTGTTTCGCTCGCGCTCAACATTTTGAACGCCTAAGTACTGCGCGCTCTTCTCAAAGACCAAACCCCTTGTCACGGACCGGTGCCTAGGCCGTCAGACTCGCGGGGGGAGGCCCAAGAGGGGAAAGTCACAAGAAAACGACTCAGAAAACGAAAAGCAAAAGTGCGAACATTCACAGAACTTATACATCATAAATTCGAAGGACAGGCCCAAGGCCAGAGTTCATTACACCCAGATACCCCCAGTGGGTGGGTGGACCTACTACCAAACAGAAATTTTTACTAAGTTAAAAACAGGCAGCCTCAGGCATCTCCCTCGGTGGCCTCCGGGTTCGCCGAGGTGCCGGTGTCTCCCTCCTCGGTGTCCGTGTCACGGTAGATGTCCGTCTCCTCGGAGCTGCCCTCCGGGTCGTCCAGAAGCAGGCCGTAGTCGTCGGCAGGCACGACTCCGCCATCCTCCGCCCGCTCCGGCCGGGACTCGTCATGGAAGGCGAACCCGGCGATGTAGCTAGCCCGAGCAGCAATCCGTCCGGCCTCCGCCTGCAGCTGGTTCTCCGAGCCGACTCGCTGGCCCATCAACGCATCTAGCGACAGGACCGGATGCCAAGACATCGCAAACCTGAGCGCCATCTCGGCGCCAGCACGCGGGCGGAAACACACCAGTCGTGGAGCCGATCCGGCCCCGCCTCCAACCACCACGCCAGCCATGTGAAGTTGCTCGACGCAACGGATCCCGGCCAGAGATCCGCCGTCATCGCCGCGCCGGCCTGAGAGAGCCGCCCCATTTGGTCGCCCAAGGCGTGCAAGCGAGCCTCGGCGGTGGTCACGATCTCCGGGAAGGTCCAAGCCACCTGCGGGTGGGTCTGGAGCCGACGATTCCTTGCGGGTCCCGCTGAAAGAGGACGGTCTCCTCTGCCAGCTAGCACGACTCCGGGAAGGCCCCTATCAAGAAAAAGAGCAAGTCAGAACAATCACCAAGGGAAAGAAGTCGGGACCCCAACCCGGCGGAACCCAAAGGAAAGTACTTACTGGAGAAGGACTCTTCCAGGTGCTGCGCTTCGAGCAACGTACCGCGCCGCTCTAGGGCAAGGGTGCGGTCACGCTCCTGCAGTGTCTTCTCCAGGTCAGCGACGTTGGCGAGAGCCGTTTTCAGCTCGGCATCCTTGGCCTCGGTCGTCTTCTCAGCCTCCTCGCGGCGACGGGTTTCCCCCCGAAGGGTCTCCTCCGCCGCAGCCACCAAGCGCCTTCAAGCGCTCCACCTCTCCCTGGTGCTGACCCTTGTCGTCGGCCAGCTTGCCGCGTTGCTAGTCGACCTCGGCAAGGGCCTGCTGCGCCTCCACAACCTTGGCGGCTTCCGCCTTGAGGCATTCCTCCTCGGCCTCGAGACGGCTCCTATCGCCCGCAAGCTGCTCCCGCAGCCGGCTGGCTTCGTCGAGCGCCTGCCGGGCTCCCGTCGCCTCCGCCTTCGCTACCTTGGCCTCAAGCCGGCCGACGTCGGCAACAAGCCGGTCATAATGGAGGTCGGCTCGAAATAGCCGGGTCCTCCAAGACAGCACCTCGGCTGCAGAAGAAAGATTCAGAAACAAGGTACTAGTTTAAGATTCAACCCAACTGCTACGCAGTTGGCCCGAATCTTGGGGGCTACACCCAGTGGGTGCGCTAGCGCCCCCACTAAAAAAGAGCACGCAAGAAAAATACCTGCCATGGCGCCAAGCTCCTCCTCCTTGGCGGCGAGCTGCTCCTTGAGCCGCCGGTGCGCCTCCAGAAGCCGGTTGAAGACGCCGACCCGGTAGGAGTCTGAAGGAAATATGCCCTAGAGGCAATAATAAAGTTATTATTTATTTCCTCATATCATGATAAATGTTTATTATTTATGCTAGAATTGTATTAACCGGAAACATAATACATGTGTGAATACATACACAAACATAGTGTCACTAGTATGCCTCTACTTGACTAGCTCGTTCATCAAAGATGGTTGAGTTTCCTAGCCATAGACATGAGTTGTCATTTGATTAACGGGATCACATCATTAGGAGAATGACGTGATTGACTTGACCCATTCCGTTAGCTTAGCACTTGATCGTTTAGTTTACTGCTATTGCTTTCTTCATGACTTATACATGTTCCTATGACTATGAGATTATGCAACTCCCAATTAGCGGAGGAACACTTTGTGTGCTACCAAACGTCACAACGTAACTGGGTGATTATAAAGGTGCTCTACAGGTGTCTCCGATGGTACTTGTTGAGTTGGCATAGATCAAGATTAGGATTTGTCACTCCGATTATCGGAGAGGTATCTCTGGGCCCTCTCGGTAATGCACATTACTATAAGCCTTGCAAGCAATGTGAATAATGAGTTAGTTGCGGGATGATGCATTACGGAACGAGTAAAGAGACTTACCGGTAACGAGATTGAGCTAGGTATTGAGATACCGACGATCGAATCTCGGGCAAGTAACATACCAATGACAAAGGGAACAACGTATGTTGTTATGCGGTTTAACCGATAAAGATCTTCATAGAATATGTAGGAACCAATATGAGCATCCAAGTTCCGCTATTGGTTATTGATCGGCGACGTGTCTCGGTCATGTCTACATAGTTCTCGAACCCGTAGGGTCCGCACGCTTAAAGTTCTGTGACAATTGGTATTATGAGTTTATATGTTTTGATGTACCGAAGGTAGTTGGAGTCCCGTATATGATCACGGACATGACGAGGAGTCTAAAAATGGTCGAGACATAAAGATTGATATATTGGAAGCCTATATTTGGACGTCGGAAGAGTTCCGGGTGAAATCGGAATTTTACTGGAGTGCGGGAGGGGTTACCGGAACCCCCCGGGGGTTAATGGGCCTTGTTGGGCCCTAGTGGAGAGAGAGAGAGGGGCCGGCCAGGGCAGGCCGCGCGCCCTCTCCCCCTCTAGTCCGAATTGGACTAGGAAGGGGGGCGGTGCCCCCATTTCCTTCTCCTTCTCCCCCTTCCTTTCCCCCTCCTAGTAGGAGTAGGAAAGAGGGGAGTCCTACTCCTACTAGGAGGAGGACTCCTCCTCCTGGCGCGCCCTACAAGGCCGGCCGGCCTCCCCCTTGCTCCTTTATATACGGGGGTAGGGGGCACCCTAGGACATACAAGTTGATCAGTGATCTCTCCTAGCCGTGTGCGGTGCCCCCTCCACCATAATCCACCTCGGTCATATCGTAGCGGTGCTTAGGCGAAGCCTGCGATGGTGGCTTCATCAACATCGTCACCATGCCGTCGTGCTGACGAAACTCTCCCTCGAGCTCTTCTGGATCGTGAGTTCGCGGGACGTCACCGAGCTGAACGTGTGTTGAACGCGCAGGTGCCGTACGTTCGGTACTGAGGATCGGTCGATCGTGAAGACGTACGACAACATCGACCGCGTTGTCATAACGCTTCCGCTTAATGGTCTACGAGGGTACGTGGACGACGCTCTCCCCTCTCGTTGCTATGCATCACCATGATCTTGCGTGTGCATAGGAATTTTTTTGAAATTACTACGTTACCCAACAGAGTCCAGTTGCTGCAAGAAGCAACGATCAACACAAGACAGCAGTTTAAGAATTGACCCAACTGCTACGGAGTTGGCCCGAATCTCGGGGGCTACACCCAGTGGGTGCGCTAGCGCGCCCCCACACGGAAGAAGCAACCAAAAGAAAAAACAGAAGGCAATGGAAAACTTACAAACACGGCGCACTCCAGCTCCTGTGTCTGCTCCACCTCGGCCTAGGCGAAGGCCTGGATCCGGTCCGTCCGCCCTCGCAAGCGCTAGGTCACGGCGACCATCGCCTCCTCCTCCTGGGTCAGAGGCCCGAAGAAGACCTCATTGGCCCCGCTCCGCGCCGGCTGCGGCCCGACGGCCCGGCGACCCCCTGGCTTGAGCACCAGGGCGTGCTCTCCGCTGACCGCCTCCCCCACGACCGGCGCCTTCTCCAGCACCCTCTCCGGCACCGTCGCCGGTTCGGTGGTCGGAGTGGCCTGCGGCTCCACCACCGGCGGCACCTCGCTCATCGGCACCTAAGGCGCCCCCTCCGGCGCCGTCCGCGGGGCCTCCTCCAAGACAGCGTCACCGCTGCCTCCGTCGGCCCCCGTCCGCTCGACCTCATCGGTCCATGTCGGGGTGTCGTCCCCAACGACCACGACCTCCCGGTCGAGGTCCATCACATCTGCACGGCCGCCTTGGCCGCGCGCCCCCTCCGACGACGGCATGAAGAATGTCGCCGCCGCCACCGTCCCTGCCGGCATTTCCGGCCACGCCGGCCCCTCGCTGGCTCACGCCCACGTCACCGCGGCGTTAACACAGGCCTGGGTCGACGCCGCCTCCAGCTCCGCCTCGGCCCGGTTCCGGTCCCGCCAGGCCAGGCCTTCGGTGTCGTCCGGGTCCAGACCGAGGTCCGGATCCACCCGCTCCTCCTCCTCGTCCCGGTCGACGGTGCCGGACCGGCTCCTCCGGAACGCGGCGCCCTCATTGGACGCGGCATCTGCCGCCGCCAGCGCCAATGAGATCGGCGACCTGAAACCCAAGACAGAGTAAATTTGCAAGAGCCAAGCAGAGCCGCTCGGCCACTCGGATTCAAGCAAGGAAGAAACTTACCCAGGCACCACCGGAATGGCGGGCCTCGCTGGCCTCTCCTGCGGAGCGCCGCGCCTCCTCTTGGCGGGCGGCTTCACGCCTCCGGCCGGATTCGCCGCGCACTTCATGGCCGGGGCCTGCGGTGCGACGTTATCCTTCCCATGCGGCCGACTCGCCGCCGGCGCCCCCCGAGACGACCCGGCTCCGGCCGCACTGCCGCCTCCTCTGCCCGGCACCACTGCATCAGCGGCTCGCGTCAGGACCCCTAACGCCGCCTCACGCCCGGCAATTTAAGAAATACACAAGACGAAACTAACCCGCACGGTGCCCTGCGCCGACGTCGGCGGCCGCCTCATCCCCTCCGCCGTGGGCCGCGGGCTCCTCCGAGTCGGCCCACACCTCCTGCGTCTGCGCCCGGTCGTAAGGATGCCAGATGGCGTTCAAAAGCACCTCCCGCGTCGCATCGGGGTGAATAAGAAGATGAGCGGCAGCAAAGTATGGAGACCAGGGACTCACCACGGGTGCCGGGTTCGCCTGGCTATACGGAGCTTTCCCGAACCCCAATCGTCCCGCAGGTTGGCCTTGGAGATATCATTGACCCGGCGGGCGACCTGGTCCGCCCCCAGCCGCAAGTTCGACATGCGGTTGGGGTCCTGAAGCCCGGTCATCTCGCCGATGAGATGGCTGCACCGCTGCAGCGGCAGCACTCAGCAGACGATGAAGGCGGTGATGAGGTCGGTGCCGGTGAGCCCTTCCCGCTCCTTCATCACCGGCGCCCGCTCGCACAGGTTGAGCACCTCCTGCGACGAACGCTTGGGGTAGTAACCCCAATTCTGCTTCGCCCACGGCGGCGAGTTGACGAACAGCTGCAGATTGATGCGGTCCGCGCCGAGGTTGCGGACAGAGAAGACAGACTTGTGCCATTTCTTGGCAGAATCCTCCAGCGGCATCTTGGGGCAGTCAACGCCCGACCACTTGGAGATGAGGCGGCCCCGCAATCAAACATCTCTCCGGCCCTCGGCTCCTGCTGCTTCACAGAAAAGAAGTGCACCCAGAGGTGGATCGATGGCTCGACCCCCATGTACCCCTCCCAGAGAGTGACGAAGCCTGAAAGCTGCACAATGGCGCCCGCGCCAAGATGGCGGGGCTGGAGCCCGAAGAACTCCAGGAAGTCGCGGAAGAAGGTGCTCGCGGGAAGGCCGAACCCGCGCTTGAAGTGCGGGAAGAAAACCACGCGCTCCGTGCCCTCGGGCCGCGACTCCCGCTCGCCCTGCGGCAGGCGCACGACGACCTTCGTCTCCCCCGGCAGGCGCCTGGTGGTGCAGAGATAGGTGACGTCGTCCAAGGTGACTGTCGAGCCCATCCACGAGATCGACGACAGCGCCATCGACGAAGACAAAGGAAAGGAAGAAAGAAGAACGGCGATGAAGCTCTGCTCAAAGCAATGGGCGTCGCAGCACGCGGCAGTCGCAAGAAGCAGAGGAAGGTTGAAGAGGCTGGGGAGTGCGAGCGGGCATGGTTTCCGCTGCTCCCCTCCCCCCAATTTATAGCCCACGGTTCGAACATGGGGAAGTAGGATCGTTTACGCTCGCCCGTCCCACTTCCGCGCAATAACTGCGCACGTACGTGTGCAATAACTGCCTTGAGAATGGCAACCGACTTGCGGACGCCGCAATAAATCCGTGCGCGTGGGCCGAGGGCGCGCGGCCGTGGGCCCCAGCGCGTTGCCCTGTCCTGTCACGCGCGTGGCCTGTCAGGCCCCCTGGCTTCCGGGTGCCATGTGGCGCCCGCGCGAAGCCCAAAAGATTGCCTCGGTTTCCCGCCCCTGCCTTGGTGCCGCGATCCGGCTTCTGGAAGCCGGCACACAGTGGGTGTTGCCGGACCCGGCGGTCACAAAATTCGCCTCCTCAAAAGGGGGGAAACTGTGAAGGCCCTTCCATCCGAAGACGGTGGACCTTCATAGCTTCGGGGACTACTGTCGGGGGGATGAACCCCGGGCAGGCAACGGAACCCGGATCCTTTTCAAAAACGATGGGGCCAGCATCGCCCCTCAACCCGGCCTAACTCTCCAACCCGGCCGAACTCGTCAACCCGACCCCAACGACCAACTCAAGACAGCCGAACCCGGCGCATCAAGACTTCCCCAACAAGCCAGCTTCACCCTTGGCGCATTCCTCAACCTGGCCACGGGTCAGCTCATGTCCCATGCTAGCTGTATGATGGGACGAGTCTCCATCCACCAATGACCGAGGCAACAGTGCCCCGCCCATGCCTCTGGTCAGCCGGGGCGTGGCAACAGTGCCTCACCTACCCGCTGACCAGGGCCGGCGTGGCAATAGTGCAACCATCGTCACTGCTGACGCCAGCAAGCGGCGACCCGAGGAAGCGCCACTGTAGTGGACTCGACTCGGCCACTCCTTGACGATTGACAAGACGGCGAACAGTGCCCCTGTACCCGACGGGCCCCGCGCCCGAAGAACCCGGCGAGTCCCAGCACCGGCTTTCCGGACGACAATCTGGCCCCACAACTTTGTAACATTGCCATTGTACCCCTGGGGGGTTGGCCTATAAATCCCCCCAGGAGCCCTCATGCATACGGGCAACTAAGCAACTCACGCACGACGAGAACCACAACACACTCCAGATCAAGTAGACTAGCCACACCAGGAGAAGGAGCAGCCTAAGCCCTGGCCAGCTTCCCTTTTTCCTCAATACAGCTCTAGGAGCAACCCTGTACTGATTCATATCAACTACACACGGCAGGACTAGGGGTGTTATCTCTCCGGAGAGCCCCGAACCTGGGTATGTCTTGCGTCCCACGCTCGCTCATGCCGATCTCGCCTCTGGAGCCCACTAGTGCCCTCGAGCCTCCTCCTATATTTAGCCATCCCTTGGCATCTGCACCACTAGGGAAAACCTTATACACAGAACTTTAGCAATAGCTTGTTAAAAAAGGGCGCTAGTGCTAAGTAGCAGTAGCGCGTGCACGATAAGGGCGCTACAGATACAAACGTAGCAGTAGCGCGCCTAACTATAAAAGCGCTACAACTAAAATTCTCACGACTAAGCCGATAAGCTACACATAGTAGTGGCGTTCTTATTTAAACCGCGCTACTGCTATGTCTATTGTAGCAGCGCGTTTACGCAGAAAGGCGCTACTGCTAACGAAAAGAAAATAAATCGAACAACAAATAGAAAAGTAAATGAAAATGAAAGAAATAGAAAAAGGAGAAAGGAAAAAAATAAAATGTAAATAAAAATAGATGAGAAAGGGAAAAAGAGACAGGCTTAGCAGTAGCGCGTTTTGTGAAACATGCTATAGCTAACTTAGCTATAGCGCGTTTCCTTTAACACGTTACCGCTATGTTTCACTTAACCAGCGATTTTCCCTCCACCCAGCCACCACTTCTCCCCCAAATCCCTCGCCCCCACTTTGCCGTCGTGTCCCCAATTCGCCGTCGCCCCACTTCACCGACGTCTCCTGCCGACGTCGACGCCCCCGGAGCCACCAGAGCCGCGCGCCGTCGACGCCACCAGAGCCGCTCCCAACGCCACCGGAGCCGCGCGGCCTCATCAACGCCACCGGAGCCGCCCTCAGCGCCACTGGAGCCACCCTCGACGCCCCTGCCTCCCTCGCCACAACTGCCTCCCTCGTCGTCACCGGAGACGCCCCTGCCTCCCTCGCCACCACCGGAGCCATCGTCTGTAAGCACCCCTCCTCTCTCTCTCTCTCTGATGCATAGCACAAACATTGGACATACTAACTAGCTAGGTTAACTAGTTTAATTAGGTTAATTTTCTAGGTTAGTGCAAAAATGTAGTTAGGGTTTTCACAGAGAACTAGTTAGGTTAACTAGTTTAATTAGGTTAATTATCTAGGATAAGAAAAAAATTTATTTAGGGCTTTGACAGAGAACTAGCTAGGTTAACTAGTTTAATTAGGTTAATTATCTAGGTAAACTAGGTTAACAAGCTAGGTTAACTAACTAGCTAGGTTAATTTGGTTCGTTAGGTTAACAAGCTAGGTTAACTAGGTTCGCTAGGTTAGAGAAAATTTTTATTTTCGATCACTATTTTTCTAGGAAAATAATTTAGGCAAGTTTTATTTTAGAGATGATCCCTTCCTAGACTTTTATTGTTGATTATATCTTTTCATTGAAGTGGTCATGTTATATCTTTTCATTGTAATGGTTCGATTGTGCCCAAGTGGCCTTTTGTTGTTTCCAGGGAATGAAGCTGAGTGGCCTATGTTTTGCCGGAATGTTGATTCATTTCTATTCCGGCAAATTTTAGGTTCTCGATTTGTCCACTTTTATCCAAAGGTCATGCCAAAATTTTCCGTGAATTTCGGCATGACTTGTGCTACAAACTAGGACATATCGAGTGCCCGGGATTTGCCTCACCGGGAAGGAGTCAATGTTCCTGCAAAACATAGGCCTTTTTTATGTCATTATTCATTTTATTAGGTCTAGAATTAATTGACTAGATTTAATCATAGGAAACATGGCTAGCAACGATGAAGGACAGGGTTCTGGTGATTGCGACGACGTCTACCTGGCGGCAGACGAATTTTTGAGCCTTGCCGACGATCAACGGATGTTGTTGCCGGGCCCACCGGTGGCATCGGGGACTGAGACCGACACGCAGACCGGCGCTGAGACTGAGACCGGCATCGAGACCGGCGCTCAGACTGAGACCGGCGCCGAGACTAGCGGAGCCGGTGTAAAACCGAAAGCAAAGAGGCAACGGCTTCCTAACAAGCTCAGGACTACTAGACTGGTGGTCACGGAGGTGGACGACGGCAATTTTGAGCCAAGCGCGCCCGAGAAAGCGCGCGCGTGCTACGGCAATCAAATAGGCTGCATCGTACGGACAACCGCCACCATCAACGATGAGAAACTACAGAAGATAGATAATATGAGGCCCTCCCTCCTAAAGAAGCTGCACCAGATATTCTTGTTCCCAGGCCGGAATGAAAAGGATTATAAAGATCCAGATAAGGACCCGGCAATGAAGAAGATAAACAAACACGCCATGACCAAGTTTAGCGACGCGTTGGCCGCCTGGAAAACAAGGGTGAAAGCAAGGATCATCGACAAAAAGGAACCCTACTCCGAGATTGTAAAGGATAATCCGACAATCACGGCAGAGCACCTTGAAATATTCAAGGCGGCTTGCGAGGCCAAAGCTGCCAAAAAAAGTCAAAGTACATGAAGGGGCTTCAACAGAGGAACATTGGGTGCCACCACCTCGGAAGCCGTGGTTACGGCAGGAAGAGGTCCATATGGGCCAAGGAGGACGCGGAAGCCGCGAGTCTGGGCATCCCAGACCCCTTGGCGGAGTTCACCGTCCCACAGGAGCGTCACGTCCTCAAGGCCCGGCACCGTTGGGACCCAGTGAAGAAGGTTTTCGAGACGAACGCGGTCACGACGGAGTTCATGAGACTGCTGGTAATTTTAGTTTCTGATCAATTCGACTGCACGTTAGTCATATTTGTAAACGATCCTTGTGCCTTTTGCAGAGAGAGCATCACAGGATTGCGGCCAAAAGCGACTCGCCGTCTGAGGCGTTGGCGAGGCCCTAGTGGGACACTCCATTCAACCGGGCGTTGAACATATTGAAATGACTCCCGGTGGAGACTCGACTGTCGTATGGACGCGTGCACGGTGTCGGAGACGGCGCCACGTGGAAGAAGTACTACCGTGAGACCACAGAGGAGAGAAAGGAAAGACGGAGGTTAACTGAAGAAAACATCGACAAGAAGGTTGAGAAGAAATCATCTCAGACAGTCGCAACAGCGGTAGCTGCCGCAAAACAGGTGGTTGTAGATATGTCTACTTCCTTGGTTCCGGCCGTTTTCAATTGGACCAGGCTAAATCCAGAAAAAATGCAGCGGACTTTCCCCTTGCTGACTTCTTGGGGAGCAGCTCGACTAGCGTTGCACCAGCACCTGCAGCTGCACCTGCTCCCGCACCGGCTCCCGCACCTGCTCCCGCACCGGCTCTCGCACCTGCTCCGGCACCGGCTCCGGCACCGGACGTGCTCGGCGGTGCTTCGTCTTTGGCTGAGCTCGACGCCCTCACAGTATCTGTCACACCGGCCCACTTCAATAAATGTATAATCTCCCATTTTCGTTGCCTTTTAGATGTCTCACGTCGCAGACTTTTCTTTGCAGGCCGACGAAACCCCGTGCACCATATTGTACACCATCGGCGACCAGAAGGTGGACGTGGGGAAGGCGACGATAATGAAGCCGAAGGAACCATTGTTCCACAGCCGGCCGATCCCCCCGAACGTCTTCAGGGTTTCCGTGGCCAGTGTCAAACCGGGCCACGAGAATTTGCCTCCTCTCGTACAAGCGGGGGATGACGACGAGACCCCGCGGCGGCTTGGTGATTGTTGCAATGGGTGGGTCCTGTTGTGGCCAAAGAGTCTGCTTCGTCTGGAGGCGGCCGGGAGCACACCCACGAGCACGCAGTTAGGTATGAACATCAACACCTCACCTACCCAATTAGCGTCGGCTGTCGTGCTGGGAGATAGCGGAGGGGGTGAGAAAAAGGCTCCATTAGTCACTGGTGACGTCGCCATAGATGAGGATGAGGATGAAGATGGCACTCAATAGTATGTCTATACTGGCGCCTACTTAGGGTTTGAGCGTCAAAAGTCGGTGCCTGAATTGCCATCTCCGGAGGCTGAACATATTATGGACGACCTTTCGGTAGTAAAGAAGTCTAGGAAGAGACCGAGGAAAGGCAAAAAAGCTGATTCTATGATCCAGCCGCCTCAGCAGCCTCGGGTTCAAGACCGTATAGATATCCCCGGTGCGGATAAATGGCATATCCCCGGTCAACCAATCCTACCTGCAGCAGCGCTAGGGGCCAGATTCGGCGATCTAAGGAGACTTCATGACGATGTGCTGCGGATAGAGAAAGGCCTCATCGCCTCGAAAGATCCAGGATACCCACTCTACGTGGTTAACGTTCTGCGGCATTTGTCGTATGTCGACACATTCCCCGCGGAGAAGTTCTTCCTTCGATTCGATTACATATTCGACATGTTTCACGTGAAGAAGCTGGATTTTACGTTTGTCCGCCTTTATGCCTTGCACATGAACTACATCATCGGGGTTGAGCAAATACCTCATATCTGTGTCGCTGACTCGTACTTCATGCACGAGGGCTTCTTGGGAGTCTGCGCAAAGCACCGTGAATACGCGAGGGAATACATCGTCAATTTCATGCTCGCCAATAAGGACAAGGAGGCGATTCTCGTGCCTTATCATCCCCTGTAAGTCATCCGCGCGGATATCCTTCCTTCGATTTCAATCAGTCATTTGCACGGTGGAGGCTAATTAATTTGAGGTGTACTTATTTTGCGCAGCGGCGGGCGCGCCGTCCTCATCATCCTCTACCCCCGATACTCCCACGCTCTTTACTTGGACTCGTCGAAGAACATTAAAAAAAAGGATTACACCCACATCAAGGATCTTCTCGACAATGCTATGTTTTACTACGACGCACGGGGTGGAGAGGTCAAGGACAAGAAGAGAAGGGGCGGCAGGCCCGCCTTTGGCCATAAGACCGACTTCTGCTGCATCCAGCAACCGAGTGATTCTCTCAATGATGGATTCTATGTCCTACACCACATGCTGGAGTACAGACGGGATCACCAGAACCTTCGCATGTCACCTACATCCGGCGATGCCCATATTCTGCAATGGGCAAAGAACGTAGGAGATATTGAGGATCATCGACTTCGAGCTGAGTTCTATCACATCCAGCGCGAACTTGCCCAAATCATCATGAAGGAGGTCGTCGGAAAAACAGGGATGTTCTACGAAGAAGGACAAATGTCGCGGGAAGACGTCCGAACACGGGTAGCCTCTCAACGTCTTGACCTGAAGCCTTTCACTAGGCTCGGGGACTATCTCCCTGACTTGGATGGATGGCACGACATGTTGGAGTGGTTGTCGATATATGACAATTTGTCCGTTTAGTCCATACTTTCTGTATGACAAAACTTTGAGTTATGCACGACGAAACTTTATTTGTGATGTAACTAAACCGTCCTCCTCGACAAGCGACGATCACTCTAGTTAGGGCATTTTGGGTACGATCAACTTTGTTATTTATGCTTATGATATGTTGCTTCTATTTTTGCCAAGTCTGTCTCTTTTTGTTGCTCAACTATATATGTTGCATATCATCGACTCATGTGAAGATGCAGGTGCATAGATCATCGATGGCGAAGAAGTGCTATGCCAGGAGTATATATACGATGAGTGGCCGGAGTGTCAGGCCCAGGTGTAGCGTTAGTTTAGGTTCACGCTAATGCGAGAGAGGGATACGAACTCATGTACTGCATAGTTCCGCTCTCACTCAAAGTGATAGCTCTTCTCGCGTATATCATTGTTTAGATGGATGACGATGTAGTTGCAAGTAATCGAGACTTGTATCGCTATTTTTGAGATGATGACGAGAGACCACTTTGTGTTGGATGATGATTATGATGATGACATGATTTGATGAGACTAGTTGTATGTATATGCTATGATTACATTCGTATGTGTATGATATGCTAAAGATTATTGTATAAAGCCTATTCAAATACAAAACAAATATGCAGAAAAAAACTAATAAAACTAGCAGTAGCGAGGGGAACAAAGTTAGAAGTAGAGTTGCCTTACCAGTAGCGCTTCCTTCTAAAAAGCGCTGCAGATATTAGTAGCAGCGCTCTTCACTAAAGCGTGCTACTGCTATCCATGTATAGCAGTAGCGTGGGACGACGGGCGCTACTGCTACACGTTAGCTGTAGCGCCTTATCAGTAGCGCGTCGTTCCGCGCTACTGATAGGCAAAATACCCGCGGTACTGCTAGGGTTTTCCCTAGTAGTGCTGCCGTGCGCCCACCACTACACAGGTGGACTGCATTTTTGGTGGTGCTCCTCGAGTACCGAGCCATGATTTTCAGGGTGAAAACCAAAGGTCTGGCCTTTGTAACTGGCAATGGCCTTTCTCAAGGCATTGTTTTGGAAACTCGGTCTTTCTCTGGGTGAAAACCCAAGATCTTCGATCGGGCGACGATAACGCTTATGCATTTTTTTTCTTCTCGGTCGTTGCTTTTGGAGAGCCTAGTATGTAGTACATCTTTTGTATTTGGTGGTGGTTAGAGTGCTTCTGTTGCGAGTGGTTGTACACTGCGACGGGGATTTTTCTCTTTTCTCTTTTTATTTTATTTTGTTCTTGGTTATGTGCATCTGGATGTCTTCGGACATCTTGTTGGTGCAGAGGTTGGGTGTATCTGGTATCCTCGCGATATTAATATATTCCCCTTGTCGAAAAAGAAAACAGGCATAGAAACCAGCTTTCTATTGATGAAGCCCTCGGAACTCGAATGAGAAGTGCATCGTAAAAAATGCTCTTATATTATGGGACAGAGGGAGTAGTAAAGAAGAAGAGTGGCTAAAAGAACAGGGGCTGCCAATGCTTAGGTTTGCATTTAGGAGAAAAATCACAGTGACAACCTACATTGCAGTGTCAAAAACGTTTTTATATTATAAAACGGAGTGAGGAGCAAAGAAGAAGAGTGGCTAAAAGAACAAGGGCTGCCGATGCTTAGGTTTGCATTTAGGAGCAGTGACAACCTACATTTATATAGTGTCACTATGTAAGGTCACTATCTATTACAGGATGAAAGGCACATTCGGCAAAAATAGGACGTCATGCGTACGCAGTACACACATATCTTATTATTGGACTTCCATCAAATATTGTTTGTGTGTAGCTCATGTTACTGTCTCCCATCCGTTGTACACATAGGTCATAAGGGCATCTCCAACATCGACCTACAAATTTCCTTCTGCATCCATCCGCGGATAGGGGGGAATCAGCCTGTGCACACGGATGCGGAGGCCGCCATCCAACGCTGCTCGCATACATTTCAACAACTTTATGAACCAACTGGACGAAATTCATGCAAACACATTGAATTTCATATAAACTGGACGCCATTCATGTAAACACGGCTGATTTTCATTACATTTCGAAAATTTAGAAAAAAAAAACTACAGCAGCCACTGGCTCAAAGCCCTTGTTGTTCCTTTCCTGAGGCCGCCTCTTCCATTCGCCGTCTCCATGAGTATCGGCGATAAGGCCGATGAAGTGAAGCTGCGGTCTCCGGCGAGGAAGTGTAGAACACGGGAGACGGACCGGCCCACATGGGAAACAAGGCCCTGCTGCCTCTCGTGCCCTACTCATCCTCGAAGGAGCCCGCGCCTTGTCCGGACATGAGGTCCATGATGGAAATGGTGGCACCCGCGCTGTCGTCGTCCCACCGGGCCGCCTAATAGTTCGTCGGCGACACGTAGGACGCGCAGTTGGCGTTGTTCTCTTCCCTCGATGGCATGCGGCTGCGCCTCCACGGCAGCTGCTTCCTAGCCAGCGGCGGCTTGAGCGCGGACAGCCTCATAGATCGGACACTACTCTGTGGCGAAGATGGGGTTCGCCGAGGCCATGGCCGTCACAACCTCCTTGCTTGTGCACTCGCCGTTGATCTGGCCCTCCGCCGTCCGGAGCTGCTCCAGGAGGAACATGTTGTACCGATGTCCCTCCTGTGCCTGCTGGAACACCGACATAGGCGCCAGCGCATGCTGCACCTCCGCCATGGCGATGTTGTAGTGCGCCTGCGCCAGCTTCATGATGAAGCCGGCGTGCACAGGCGCGAACTCCAGTGCGGTGTCATGGGAGCCCGTCTATATTGTGGTGTCATCCTCGTTGTCGGGGACCTCGGGCGAGCTGGCCGACAAGACGGCCTCGATCCACCTATCACGGCGGCTCTGCCAGGCGGCCACCTCATGCTTCATCTCCGTGGAAAGGCTCTCCCACAAAGCTTTGTCGCCTGCAGTCATGGCGGATGTGGTGCAAGAGAGGAGGATGTGGAGCGGCTTGTGTTGTGACGTGGAGTTAGTCGGGTGGGGCTGCCTTTAAATAGCGGATTCCGGTGAAGCCAGACGTCCGGGTGCGTCAATGTGCATCATCGGAGTGGGTTTCTTGGGCAGCGAGCCTGCTTAATGGCGGCATACGGATGGACGGGGCATTGAACGGGCGTGGTAGATATCCGCCCCGCCCCGTCCAGTAACATGTCTCCGGCATTGAATAGGCGTGGACACCGCGGACGCGCCGTGGGCGATGCCCTCGACCAGCACGCTGCTACAATGGTGGAGCCAGCGAAAGGTCGCGTGCGCTCTGAGTCGGGTTCAATGTGGAGCGGCCACTCTATGGCGCTATGAATGCGTGTAGCTAGCACCGGGGAGGAACATGCACTGGCGAGTGCGAATGGTTTTGGGTGGCCTAGGGTGGTCAGAAGTGGTGTTGTCCGGACGGTCGCAAGCCCCCCCCCCACGTTTGTCTCCAATTTGCAGGAGAAATTGCATCTGAACTGCCCTGTGGACCGATGCAGGTCCACGTTGGATGTCACAACACGTCTAGACCGGGCATTCGGAACATATGCGGGAGGTTTAAGGGTCTGTGTTGGAGATGCCCTAATCTCCCTCGCTTCCGGATGGTGTAGTAATGATCACATACGGATCCATCCAGACGTTCTGTAGATAACCTGCAAAAATAATTAAATTTTATTCCGTTAAACTCACAATTGTTCCAACAATTTCAAGTAGCCAAAGTAATGCACAAACTCTCACACCGACTTGTGCCGCCATATTAGGCTCTACCCCCCCCCCCCCCCCCCCCCCCGCCGTCCATTTAACAAACATGTTTGATATACTATTAGGTGAAGGTATGTTAAAAGGCACATGTATTATCGTCATAGAAGGTTGGAAAGTAGGCAATTAAGGATAAGTGTTGAATCATTTTCTCATGGTCACAGAAAACAACAATGCTTGCTACCTTCCCACATACGTTTCGCCAAATTACCCTTGGAAAGAATCACACCCTTATGTAGAAACCACCTGAAAATCTTAATCTTTAAAGGCACTTTTATTTTTCAGTTATGCATAGATCGGAGGATTGGTCCAGTATTAATCAAGTCCACATACATTGATTTAAGGAATATGGCTGAAACAGGTAAAGACCATTAGAATGAATCCGACTCATTAGATAAGGTGATCTCCATCGACCTTTGAACTAAATACAGCCACTCATCCCATCCTTTCCCAACCAGTGCTCTCCTGAACTGGATATTTAGGGGAACCGGTACCAATATTATTCTCACATAGGCCTCCTTACATTGTAAAATATTATAAAGCGTTGGATACAATAAGACCAAGGCATCTCTACCAGCCAAAATATCCTCCTAAAACCAAGTGGTACACCCGAACCTACCCCTATTAAACGAGTCGACCTTAGTTCTCATCAAACTCTTTCAAAATGGTGAATCATTCGGCTATGTCGTTATTATATAAGGACTTGGAATGTAGATACTTATTACGCAATAACTATATCCATACCCCCTCCTCCTTCGACGATAGCCTATAAAGCCATTTACTAAGCAAACACTTGCTCTTAACCTCCAAGTTTTCAATACTCAAAACTCCTTGGTCCTCTGGCCTACACAAAATATCCCATTTAGCGAGCCTACATTTTGTTCTATTCTTATCACGTTGCCAAAATAATCACGATCTACAAAAGTCCAATCTTTTCGTACCCTTACTGCGAAACCCAAAACAAGCAGAAAACATGAACTGACACTGGGCACTAAATTAATAGGTTAATCCATAAAATTAATATGAAATGCTATAAAAATTATATAAAAATGATAATACAGTAGCTTGACACAATAAAAAATTATAGATAGGTTTAAGTGAAATTATTTTTCTGAAATATAATAGCATGTTACAATTTCTTTTGGAAATGAGTGAAATTCTTGTTCTAAAATGACTGAAATTAACTTTTAAAAATGAGTGAATTCCATATTTTGAAATGTGAAACTGATAGAAGCAGTAACATTCATGGTAGCCAATAATTGAAATGAGTTTTTTTAAGTTGCTTATTTAATTTTGTTTTTTCTGAAGTTGCTTCTCAAAAGAATTGTATCATGTATTGTATTCAAATGAGTGAAATAAGTTTCTTAAAACGTGTGAAATCAGTGTTTTAAAATGGGTGAAATAAGTTTTTAACATGACTGGTTTTTTTATGAAATAACTAAAATCTATATTTTGAATAAGTCAAATATATATTTTAAAATAATCAAATATGTTTTTTAATTAAGTGAAATTGATCTGTTGAAATGTATGAAATCGTAATGATTAGTTTTTTTAACAGAGTGACATGAGTTTTTTGTAATGAGTGGAATTAGTTTTCTAAACCTAGTCAAACTAGTTCATGAAACGACTAAAATATGTGTTTGTAAATTAAACAATGCTTTAAAATGACTGAAATAGTATTTGAAATGAGTGAAATCTATTTTTAAATTAGTGAAATATGTTTTCCTAATTGAGTGAATTTATTTTTCTGAAAAGAGTGAAACCATTTTTTAATAAGTGAAATGTTTTTTGTACAGAGTCAAGTATGTATTTTGAAATGAATGAAGCCTCTTTTCTTAATTGTGCATTTTTTGTTCAAATGAGTGAAATCAGTTTTAAAAATAATTGGAATTAGTTTTTTCATAATTTCAATATTTTTCTCAAAACAGTTGAAATTAGATTTTGAAATGATTGATCCCAGTATGCAATGGGTGTATTTTTTAAAATGTTTGAGTAAAATTAGCTTTTGAAATGAGTTAAATTAGTTTTATGAAATGACCGAAATTAGTTTCTAGGGTGAAATCAATTTGTTGAAATGAGAGAAATCAGTCTCTTGAAATGTGTGAACTCATATTTTAATTAGTGATTTTTTTATTTTGAGAGGAGTTAAATGTGTTATTTGTAATGGGAAACTAACTGAAACAGTAAAATTCAGACTAGCCAAAACTTATCCAAAATCGAGCGTCGTTTCCCGGTGCGCAACAGCCGTCGTTGGTGTCCCACCGTGCTTGTCGTCCGCCGAAGCCGCCGCCATCACCAACCGCGTCCAGCCGGCTCCGTCCAGCGTGTGACCGGATCAGACGGACAGCGGCACGCCGTGCTGGAGGTTTCCCGTTCAATTCAGGACGATTCCATCCTAATCCCAGATCACCACTGCCCGGTGGGCCCTGGGCCGGCCCCTTGAAATCAAAATCAACCAATCACTGGTCCCTCAGTTTTATGATAATAATGCCGACGGCCCACATATGCCATTTCGATCACTCGCTCCATGAAATGGACCTACTTTTGTCATTTCGGGTACATTGGCGGTTAATTGCCTGCCTGGTACCCTTGTCAGACTTGGACCGCACTCGCGCCAGGAGAAAAACGACAAATTCAAACGTGCCCAGTACTCACATTTAATATTCACACTGTTCCCCGTAAACGGACTATATATTTCTTTGTCATGAACTCATGATCCCAAAATAAGTGTTTGGACCTTAGTACAAGTGTCTGGATCTTAGTATAACTTTATACTAAAGATAGTACAAAGTTGTGACACTTATTTTGGGACGGAGGGAGTAGTTTTTTCTTAGTTTTTTCTTTTAAACTTTGTAAAGAGAAAACATCAAAAGATATTTTACATCTGACTATTAAGGAAAGCAATAGTCATCAATACAATAGAAGACAAGTATTATCATTAAAAATAGAATTAAAAGATAATTGAACACATGACGATTATTAAAAACATTAAAATTACATTGTGAATCATACTAGATTTCTTCTTCCTCCGAATGTATGCCGCACGCCATAGATTGAAAATAGCGCTGAACCAACGATATAAATTAAAGGGACGCATGCAAACACCCTGGCCATACCAGGTTCTCAAAACCGTACAATAGCCACTCGCTGCTTAATGTTAGATGTGTATAGTCCCTTTTTATATTCCCATTGTATAAGGGGTTTTCCTGCACTTTACAACATATGTATATGTATTGGCCTTTGGCCCTCAGTCAAAATTAGTTGCTCATTACCCAACATAGTATCAGTTGCCAGGTTAGCCTCTCTCCCGCACGAAGCAACTCCGTGCGCACTCCATCCCAGCCGCCGCCGCCGCTGCTAGGTCCGTTTCCTCCTAGGCTGCCGTCTCTCTCTGGCCGCCCTCTGCTCGGATCCGCCTGCCGCCGGCCCTCCTGCGTCCGTCGTCGTCTCTTTCCTCTGTCCGTCACCGCCTGGATCCGCCGCCATTGCCTGGCCGCCGTCCCAGCTCGGCCCGGCTCCGGTCACCCCCGCCTGGACGCCGCTTGGCCCTGCTACGCCGTCCCCGCCTAGATGACGCCCGTCCCGGCTTCGCTGCTCCCGCCTGGACGTCGCCTCGGTCGCCCCCGCCTGGAAGCCGCCTCGCTCGCCCCCGCCTGGACGCCGCCCCTGCTCGGCCTGCCTCCGCCGCACTCGACAGTCTGCCTCTGTTCTGGTTCGCTGGTTCGCTCCTGTTCGGCTAGCCGCTCACGATTTCGGCTTCGAGCCCGCTCGCGGTTTTTTGGCTTCGGGTGCTCCTTTGCCCGATCCACAGCCACTTGACTTCAAAAAGAAGAAGGAAAATCAGCATGTCTTCGTCTGGCTATGTGGCTGTTCCTCGGTGTTCGGTGTTCTTCGATGGCACCAACTATGCTGAGTTTGTGGGATTCATGCGTATCCATATGCGCGGGCTTCTCCTGTGGGGTTTACTCTCTGGTGAGGTCCCCTGTCCGCCAAGCTCCGTTGCTCCCGTGGCTCCTACCCCGACGGTGCTGAAGGAAATATGCCCTAGAGGCAATAATAAAGTTGTTATTTATATTTCCTTATATCATGATAAATGTTTATTATTCATGCTAGAATTGTATTAACCGGAAACTTAGTACATGTGTGGATACATAGACAAAACGTGTCCCTAGTATGCCTCTACTTGACTAGCTCGTTAATCAAAGATGGTTATGTTTCCTGACCATAGACATGTGTTGTCATTTGATGAACGGGATCACATCATTAGGAGAATGATGTGATGGACAAGACCCATCCGTTAGCTTAGCATAATGATCGTTAAGTTTTATTGCTATTGCTTTCTTCATGACTTATACATGTTCCTTTGACTATGAGATTATGCAACTCCAGAATACCAAAGAAATACCTTGTGTGCTATCAAACGTCACAACGTAAAAGGGTGATTATAATGATGCTCTACAGGTATCTCCGAAGGTGTATTGTTGGGTTGGCATAGATCGAGATTAGGATTTGTCACTCCGAGTATCGGAGAGGTATCTCTGGGCCCTCTCGGTAATGCACATCATAATAAGCCTTGCAAGCAATGTGACTAATGAGTTAGTTACGGGATGATGCATTACAAAATGAGTAAAGAGACTTGTCGGTAACGAGATTGAACTAGGTATGAGGATACCAACGATCGAATCTCGGGCAAGTAACATGCCGATGACAAAGGGAATAACGTATGTTGTCATAATGGTTTGACCGATAAAGATCTTCGTAGAATATGTGGGAACCAATATGAGCATCTAGGTTCCGCTATTGGTTATTGACCGGAGAGGTGTCTCGGTCATGTCTACATAGTTCTCGAACCCGTAGGGTCTGCACGCTTAACGTTCGATGACGATTTGTGTTATGAGTTGTGTGTTTTGGTGACCGAAGATTGTTCGGAGTCCCAGATAAGATCATGGACATGACGAGGAGTCTCGAAATGGTCGAGAGGTAAAGATTGATATTTTGGACGATGGTATTCGTACGCTGGAATGGCTCCAGAGTGTTTCGGATATTTATCGGAGTACCGGGAGGTTACCGGACCCCCCAGGGGAAGTAATGGGCCACATGGGCCATAGGGGAGAGACAAGGCAGACCACAAGGGGGTGGCGCGCGCCCCCCCATGGGGAGTCCGAATTGGACATGGGGAGGGGGCGCGGCCCTGAGGGAGTCCTGGATTAAGGGGTCCTCGGATGGTCGAGCTATGAGACGTGGGCCGAACTAATGGGCCGTGAAGATACAGTATGGAAGGCCTTTCCCCGTGTCCGGATGGGACTCTCCTCGGCGTGGATAGCAAGCTTGGCGGCAAGTCGTGTAGTTTCCTCTCTCTATAGACCAACTTTGTACAACCCTGGCCCCTTCCGGTGTCTATATAAACCGGAGGGGTTAGTCCGTAGAGATGAACACAATCATACATGCTAGACATCTAGGGTTTAGCCATCACGATCTCGAGGTAGATCGACTCTTGTAACCCATATACTCATCATAGTCAATCAAGCAGGAAGTAGGGTATTACCTCCGTTAAGAGGGCCTGGACCTGGGTAAACATCGTGTCCCCCGTCTCCTGTTACCCCTCGATCCTAAGACGCACAGTTCGGGACCCCCTACCTGAGATCCGCCGGTTTTGACACCGACATTGGTGCTTTCATTGAAAGTTCCTCTATCTCGTCAATAGAAGGATTGATGGCTCGCCTTGTCATCAACGACAAAATCACCGCTGGAAGGGCCCTGGCCTGGGCAGATCCTCCAGTTCGGCAGTCTTACCATGGGCGCCCGCTCGGCCATTAAGCCGAAGGCGGTCCCCCAAACCGCCAATAACCTCCTTCGCATTGGCCTCGAACACTCTGATAAGATGGATCTGGCGGATATCTCGTCTTTGAACGAACTACTGGATCGCATCGCCGCCCTGGGGGTCACAACAGATTACGATCGAATTGGGCTTAAACCCGAGCAAAGGAAAACCAGATCTTCGCCGATCACCCACCAGGTAGCGGTTGTAGAGGAGCAAGCCACATACACCTCTCCCCCCACGCTGAGAACAAGATATGTTCGGATCTCCGAGCCTTTCAAGCCAGACACCCATCTTCGGGAACAGACCCTCCGCCCTCCGAACATAAAACTAGGCGTTGAGCCAAAAAACCCGAGGACACTCCGGATCCTGGGCCGGTGACCTCAGAGTTTCTTCAAACTCCGGATCCCAAAGTGGGTCAGCGTTCGGATTTAATCCCGCCCACCCACCACAAGAAATATTCACCAAGCAATTCCGGTCCCCCGGACATATGCGACTTAATGTTTGTACACAGCAACCTCAGGAAATAGTCCATCACTTTTGGGCCAGGTTCCTGCTTGTTAAAACAAGATCAAAGATTGCTGCGACGGCGACGTGGTTTCAGTATTTTGCCGCAACTGCACGGAAGAGGGGATCCTCAATGCCCTCAACCGACGCCGCATACTACACTTTGCAGATCTGGCACATATAGTACAGAAGTATTGCGCAATGGAAAGCGTTTGGAAAGCCCAGACAGCCCGGTGGGAACCACCCGCCTTTAAGCCACCCACCGGACGGGCAAAAAGGATGCACCTTCACGGGGCACCTGATCATCATCCCATGGACAAGAAAATTAAGCCCTTAACGGGATGTAGAACTGTCCTTGATGAATGGATCGACAAGCCCTGTCGGATACGCACGACGCTGAATTCCGAACCAACACACAACCTTCAAGCATGTTGGGTACTCCGGCAGGAGTCTAAGAGCGGTGAGGCTATCCTCACCAATACGACCTCAGAGAAACACTCCTCGGAGGACGACGCTCTCAATGTCTTTACGGTCTTCGAGACCTTTTCTTCAAATAATCGACGTAAAAGGGCACTCTTTGACCTCGCCGAAGTCAACCAAGTGGCCGCAGTAAATCCTTGGAACGATACGACGATAACTTTCATCGTCAACGACGAACCAAGGGCTCGACCAGTCCATGCACCAGCCTCTTTGGTCTTAAACCCAATTGTGGACGGTTTCCGGCTCACCAAAGTACTCATGGACGGTGGCAGCAGACTAAACTATTGGGGAACGCAGTAATTTCAAAAAAAAAATCCTACGCACACGCAAGATCAATCTAGGTGATGCATCGCAACGAGAGGGGAGAGTGTTGTCCATGTACCCTCGTAGACCAAAAGCGGAAGTGTTATGACAATGCAGTTGATGTAGTCGTACGTCTTCACGATCCGACCGATCCTAGCACCGAAGGTACGACACCTCCGTGATCTGCACACTTTCAGCTCGGTGAAGTCCCACGAACTCTAGATCCAGCTGAGGTCGAGGGAGAGTTTCGTCAGCGCGACGGCGTGGTGACGGTGATGATGAAGTTACCGGCGCAGGGCTTCGCCTAAGCACTGCAACGATATGACCGAGGTGGAAATCTGTGGAGGGGGCACCGCACACGGCTAAGACAACTATCAACTTGTGTGTCTATGGGGTGCCCCCTCCCCCATACGTAAAGGAGGGGAGGAGTAGGAAGGCCGGCCACAAGGGGCGTGCCCAAGGGGGGGATTCCTACTCCTAGTAGGAGTAGGTTTCCCCCTTTCCTAGTCCAACTAGGAGAAGGAAGGCAAGGAGGAAGAGGGGAGAAGGAAGGAGGGGGGGCGCCGCCCCCTCCTAGTCCAATTCGGACCAGTCCATGGGGGGCGTGCGCCCACCCCCTGAGGCCCTTCTCTCCTTTCCCGTATGGCCCATTAAGGCCCACTACTTCCCCCGGCGAATTCCCGTAACTCTCCGGTACTCCGAAAATTACCCGAATCACTCGAACCTTTCCGATGTCTGAATATAGCCTTCCAATATATCGATCTTTACCTCTCGACCATTTCGAGACTCCTCATCATGTCCGTGATCTCACCCGGGACTCGGAACAAACTTCGGTCAACAAATCACGTAACTCATAATACAAATCGTCATCGAACGTTAAGCATGCAGACCCTACGGGTTCGAGAACTATGTAGACATGACCGAGACACATCTCCGGTCAGTAACCAATAGCGGAACCTGGATGCTCATGTTGGCTCCTACATATTCTACGAAGATCTTTATCGGTCAAAACCGCATAACAACATACATTGTTACCTTTGTCATCGGCATGTTACTTGCCCGAGATTCGATCGTCGGTATCATCATACCTAGTTCAATCTCGTTACCGGCAAGTCTCTTTACTCATTCCATAATGCATCATCCCATGACTAACTCATTAGTCACATTTCTTTCAAGGCTTATAGTGATGTGCATTACCGAGAGGGCCAGAGACACCTCTCCGATACACGGAGTGACAAATCCTAATCTTGATCTATGCCAACCCAACAAACACCTTCGGAGACATCTGTAGAGCATCTTTATAATCACCCAGTTACGTTGTGACGTTTGATAGCACACAAGGTGTTCCTCCGGTATTCGGGAGTTGCATAATCTCATAGCCTGAGGAACATGTATAAGTCATGAAGAAAGCAGTAGCAATGAAACTGTAATGATCATAATGCTAAGCTAACGAATGGGTCTTGGCCATCACAGCATTCTCTAATGATGTGATCCCGTTCATCAAATGACAACACGTGTCTATGGTCAGGAAACATAACCATCTTTGATTAACGAGCTAGTCAAGTAGAGGCATACTAGGGACACTCTGTTTTTTCTATGTATTCACACATGTACTAAGTTTCCAGTTAATACAATTCTAGCATGAATAATAAACATTTATCATGATATAAGGAAATATAAATAACTACTTTATTATTGCCTCTAGGGCATATTTACTTCAGTCTCCCACTTGCACTAGAGTCAATAATCTAGTTCACATCGCCATGTGATTTAACACCAATAGTTCACATCACCATTTGATTAGTTCACATCGCCATGTGACTAATTCCCAAAGGGTTTTACTAGAGTCATTAATCTAGTTCACATCGCTATGTGATTAACACCCAAAGAGTACTAAGGTCTGATCATGTTTTGCTTGTGAGAGAAGCTTAGTCAATGGGTCTGTCACATTCAGAGCCGTATGTATTTTACAATGTTTCTATGTCTACAATGCTCTGCATGGAGCTACTCTAGCTAATTGCTCCCTACTTTCAATATGTATCCAGATTGAGACTCAGAGTCATCCGGATCGGTGTAAAAGCTTGCACCGGCGTAACTCTTTACGACGAACTCTTTATCACCTCCATAACCGAGAAATATCTCCTTAGTCTTCTAAGGATAATTTCGACTGCTGTCAAGTGATCCACTCCTGGATCAATATCGTATCCCCTTGCCAAACTCATGGCAAGGTACACAATAGGTTTGGTACACAACATAGCATTCTTTATAGAACCTATGACTGAGGCATAGGGAATGACTTTTCATTCTCTTTCTATTTTCTGCCGTGGTCGGGTTTTGAGTCTTTACTCAATTTCACACCTTGCAACACAGGCAAGAACTCCTTCTTTGACTGTTCCATTTTGAACTACTTCAAAATCTTGTCAAGGTATGTACTTATTGAAAAAACTTATCAAGCGTTTTGATCTATCTCTATAGATCTTGATGCTCAATATGTAAGCAGCTTCACCGAGGTCTTTCTTTGAAAAACTCCTTTCAAACACTCCTTTATGCTTTCGAGAAAATTCTACATCATTTCCGATCAACAATATGTCATTCACATATACTTATCAGAAAGGTTGTAGTGCTCGCACTCACTTTATTGTAAATACAGGCTTCACCGCAAGTCTGTATAAAACTATATGCTTTGATGAACTTATCAAAGCGTATATTCCAACTCCGAGATGCTTGCACCAGTCCATAAATGGAGTGCTGGAGCTTGCATACTTTGTTAGCACCTTTTGGATCAACAAAACCTTCTGGTTGCATCATATACAACTCTTCTTTAAGATATCCATTAAGGAATGCAGTTTTGACATCCATTTGTCAGATTTCATAAAATGTGGCAATTGCTAACATGATTCGGACAGACTTTAAGCATCGATATGAGTGAGAAAATCTCATCGTAGTCAACATCTTGAACTTGTCAAAAACCCTTTTCGACAAGTCGAGCTTTGTAGATAGTAACACTACTATCCGCGTCCGTATTCCTCTTGAAGATCCATTTATTCTCAATGGCTCGCCGATCATCGGGCAAGTCCACCAAAGTCCACACTTTGTTCTCATACAGGGATTCTATCTCAGATTTCATGGCCTTAAGCCATCTGACGGAATCTGGGCTCATCATCACTTCCTCATAGTTCGTAGGTTCATCATGGTCTAGTAACATGACTTCCAGAACAGGATTACCGTACCACTCTGGTGCAGATCATACTCTAGTTGACCTAGGAGGTTCGGTAGTAACTTGATCTGAAGTTTCATGATCATCATCATTAACTTCCTCACTAATTGGTGCAGGCATCACTGGAACTGATTTCAGTGATGAGCTACTTTCCAATTCGAGAGAAGGTACAATTACCTCATCAAGTTCTAATTTCCTCCCACTCACTTCTTTCGAGAGAAAATCCTTCTCTAGAAAGGATCCACTCTAAGCAACAAAGATCTTGCCGTCGGATCTGTGATAGAAGGTGTGCCCAAAAGTTTATTTTGGGTATCCTATGAAGATGCATTTATCTGATTTGGGTTTGAGCTTATCAGGCTGAAACTTTTTCACATAAGCATCGCAACCCCAAACTTTAAGAAACGATAGCTTAGGTTTCTTGCTAAACCACAGTTCATATGGTGTCGTCTCAACGGATTTTTAGACGGTGCCCTATTTTAACGTGAATGCAGCTGTCTCTAATGCCTAACCCTAAAACGATAGTGGTAAATCGGTAAGAGACATCATAGATCGCACCATATATAATAAAGTACGGTTACGATGTTCGGACACACCATTACGCTGTGGTGTTTCAGGTGGTGTGAGTTGCGAAACTATTCCACATTGTTTCAAATGAAGGCCAAACTCGTAACTCAAATATTTGTCTCCGCGATCAGATCGTAAAAACTTTATTTTCTTGTTACGATGATTTTCTACTTCACTTTGAAATTCTTTGAACTTTTCAAATGTTTCGGACTTATGTTTCATCAAGTAGATATACCCATATCTGCTCAAATCATTTGTGAAGGTCAGAAAATAATGATACCCGCCACGAGCCTCAACACTTATCGGATCGCATACATCAATATGTATTATTTCCAATAAGTTAGTTTCTCGCTCTATTGTTCCGGAGAACGGAGTCTTAGTCATCTTGCCCATGAGGCATGGTTCGCAAGCATCAAGTGATTCATAATCAAGTGATTCCAAAATTCCATCAGCATGGAGTTTCTTCATGCGCTTTACACCAATATGACCTAAACGGTATTGCCACATATACGTTGCACTATCATTATTAAATTTGTATCTTTTGACTTCAATATTATGAATATGTGTATCACTACGATCGAGATTCAATAAACCATTTATATTGAGTGTATGACCATAGAAGGTTTTATTCATGAAAATAGAACAACAATTATTCTTTAAATGAATAACCGTATTGCAATAAACATGATCCAATCATATTTATGCTCAATGCAAACACTAAATAACATTTATTTTAGGTTCAACACTAATCCCGAAGGTAAAGGGAGTGTGCGATGGTGATCTTATCAACCTTGGAATCACTTCCAACTCACATCATCACCTCGCCCTTAACTAGTCTCTGTTTATTTTGCAACTCCCGTTTCGAGTTACTACTCTTAGCAACTGAACCAGTACTAAATACTAAGGGGTTGCTATAAACACTAGTAAAGTACACATCAATAACATGTATATCAAATATACCTTTGTTTACTTTGCCATCCTTCTTATCCACCAAGTATCTAGGGTAGTTCCACTTCCAGTGACCATTTCCTTTGCAGTAGAAGCACTCAGTTTCGGGCTTGGGTCTATCTTTGGGCTTCTTCATGGGAGTGGCAACTTGCTTGCCATTCTTCTTGAAGTTCCCTTTCTTTCCCTTGCCATTTACTTGAAACTAGTGGTTTTGTCAACCATCAACATTTGACGCTTTTCTTGATTTCTACCTTCGTCGATTTCAGCATCACAAAGAGCTCGGGAATCGTTTTCGTCATCCCTTGCATATTATAGTTCATCACGAAGTTCTAGTAACTTGGTGATAGTGACTAGAGAACTCTGTCAATCACTATTTTATCTAGAAGATTAACTCCCACTTGATTCAAGCGATTGTAGTACTCAGACAATCTGAGCACATGCTTACTAGTTGAGCTATTCTCCTCCATCTTGTAGGCAAAGTACTTGTTAGAGGTCTCATACCTCTCGACTCGGGCATGAGTCTGAAATACCAATTTTAGCTCTTGGAACATCTTATATGCTCCGTGGCATTCAAAATATTTTTGAAGTCCCAGTGCTAAGCCGTAAAGCATGGTGCACTAAACTATCAAGTAGTTATCATACCGAGCTTGCCAAACGTTCATAACGTCTGTATCTGCTCCTGCAATAGGTCCGTCACCTAGCGGTGCATCAAGGACATAATTCTTCTATGCAGCAATGAGGACAATCCTCAGATCACGGACCTTGTCCACATCATTGCTACTATCATCTTTCAACATAGTTTTTCTCTAGGAACATATCAAAAAATAAACGGGGAGCTACATTGCGAGTTATTGATCTACAACATAGTTATGCAAATACTATCAGGACTAAGTTCCTGATAAATTAAAGTTCAATTAATCATATTACTTAAGAACTCCCACTTAGGTAGACATCCCTCTAGTCATCTAAATGATCATGTGATCCATATCAACTAAACCATGTCCGATCATCACATGAGATGGAGAAGTTTTCAATGGTGAACATCACTATGTTGATCATATCTACTATATGATTCACGCTCGACCTTTCGGTCTCAGTGTTCCGAGGCCATATCTACATATGCTAGGCTCGTCAAGTTTAACCCGAGTATTCTGCGTGTGCAAAACTGGCTTGCACCCGTTGTATGTTAACGTAGAGCTTATCACACCCGATCATCATGTGGTGTCTCAGCACGAAGAACTGTCGCAATGGTGCATACTTAGGGAGAACACTTATACCTTGAAATTTTAGTGAGAGATCATCTTATAATGCTACCGCCGTACTAAGCAAAATAAGATGCATAAAGGATAAACATCACACGCAATCAATATAAGTGATATGACATGGCCATCATCATCTTGTGCCTTTGATCTCCATCTCCAAAGCACCGTCATGATCACCATCGTCACCGGCTTGACACCTTAATCTCCATCGAAGCATCGTTGTCGTCTCGCCAAGTATTGCTTCTACGACTATCGCTACCGCTTCGTGATAAAGGAAAGCAATTACATGGCGATTGCATTTCATACAATAAAGCGACAAGCATATGGCTCCCGCTAGTTGCCGATAACTGTTACAAAACATGATCATCTCCAAATTATATATCATCACATCTTGACCATATCACATCACAGCAAGCCCTGCAAAAACAAGTTAGACATCCTCTACTTTGTTGTTGCAAGTTTTACGTGGCTGCTATGGGCTTAGCAAGAACCATTCTTACCTACGCATCAAAACCACAACGATTTTTTGTCAAGTGTGCTGTTTTAACCTTCAACAAGGACCGGGCGTAGTCACACTCGCTTCAACTAAAGTTGGAGAAACAGACACCCACTAGCCACCTATGTGCAAAGCACGGCGGTAGAACCAGTCTCATGAATGCGGTCATGTAATGTCGGTCTGGGCCGCTTCATCCAACAATACCGCCGAATCAAAGTATGACATGCTGGTAAGCAGTATGACTATTATCGCCCACAACTCTTTGTGTTCTACTCGTGCATATAACATCTACGCATAGACCTGGCTCGGATGCCACTGTTGGGGAACGCAGTAATTTCAAAAAAATTCCTACGCACACACAAGATCCATCTAGGTGATGCATAGCTACGAGAGGGGAGAGTGTTGTCCACGTACCCTCGTAGACCGAAAGCGGAAGTGTTATGACAACACGGTTGATGTAGTGGTACGTCTTCACGATCCAACCGATCCTAGCACCGAAGGTACGGCACCTCCGCGATCTGCACACGTTCAGCTCAGTGACGTCCCACGAACTCTAGATCCAGCTGAGGTCGAGGGAGAGTTTCATCAGCACGACGGCGTACGTGGTGACGGTGATGATGAAGTTACCGGCGCAGGGCTTTGCCTAAGCACTGCAACGATATGACCGTGGTGGAAATCTGTGGAGGGGGGCACCGCACACGTCTAAGACAACTGTCAACTTGTGTGTCTATGTGGTGCCCCCTCCCCCGTATATAAAGGAGGGGAGGAGGAGGAGGGTCGGACACAAGGGGCGCGCCCAAGGGGGGGATTCCTACTCCTAGTAGGAGTAGGTTTCCCCCTTTCCTAGTCCAACTAGGAGAAGGAAGGGAAGGAGGAAGAGGGAAGAAGGAAGGAGGGGGGCGCTGCCCCCTCCTAGTCCATTTCGGACTAGCCCATGGGGGGGGGCACGCGACCACTGAGGGAGTCCTGGATTAAGGGTTCCTCGGGCGACTGGACTATGGTACATGGGCCGGACTGATGGGAAGCGAAGATACAAGACCGAAGACTCTCTCCTGTGTCCGGATGGGACTCTCCTTGGCGTGGAAGGCAAGCTTGGTGCCCGGATATGAAGATTTCTTTCTCTGTAACCGACTTGGTATAACCCTAGTCTCCTCCGGTGTCTATATAAACCGGAGGGCTTAGTCCGTAGAGGCATATATAATCATAGTCATACATGCTAGACTCTTAGGGTTTGAGCCATTACGATCTCGAGGTAGATCAACTCTTGTAATACTCATATTCATCAAGATCAATCAAGCAGGAAGTAGGGTATTACCTCCATAGAGAGGGCCCGAACCTGGGTAAACATCGTGTCCCCCCGTCTCCTGTTACCATCAACCTTAGACGCACAGTTCGGACCCCCTACCCGAGATCCATTGGTTTTGACACCGACATTGGTGCTTTCATTGAGAGTTCCACTGCGTCGTCTTCAAGAGGTTCGATGGCCCCCTCAGTCATCTACAACAATGCCGTCCACGGGAAGTCTTCCTCCCCGGACAGATCTTCGTATTCGGCGGCTTCGCACTGCGGGCCAACTCGCTTGGTCATCTAGAGCAGATCGATAGCTATGCCCCTGGCCATCAGGTTAGATTTGGAAGCTTGAACTACGTTGCTGATATCCGTGGAGACTTGATCTTGGAGGGATTCGAGCCCACGGCGGCCGCTCCCTGCCACCATGATGAACATGACTTAAATCTGTCACCGGACCACATCCAGGAGATGGCGCCTGTAACTGCTCTGGCCCTAGATCCGAAGCAGATCGCGCCATCCGAGAACGGGAAGCTCAGCCCCGCCTCAGAAGCCACAGACTCAGCGGTGTTGGAGCTGCACACAGGCCCGACCTCGGGTGGAATTTGCGCCACCGGAACCTCGGACTCGTTTCCGACTACAGGTCCCGAACCACTCGCGTCCGCACACGTCGAGCGTGATCGGACATCGATCGTCGAATTCAGGGCCGCGGACATCTTCCGGCACTCACCTTTAGGCGATGTGCTAAACTCATTAAAAACACTCTCCTTAGCGGAGGAATCACGACCGAATTATATCCGGTTCGAACTGGAGGCCGATGACGGAGAATTTCGCTTCCCACCCACTGCCCACTTCATAGCCACTGTCGAAGACTTAACCGACATGCTCGACTACGGCTCCGAAGACATCGACAGTATGGACGACGATGCCGAAGAGGAGGAGGGCCAAAACTCGCCATTTACGGGGCGCTGGACGGCCACTTCTTCGTACGACGTGTACATGGTGGATATACCTAAAGAGAACAATGGCGATAACGAGAAGGATCCAGTCGAGGATATACCTCCTGAGATACAGCTAAAATGCCGACGTCAGCGGCGCCGCTCTAAATCACGCTGTGGAAAAGATAGCGATACTGGCACGAGAGAAAACAATACTCCGGACGATGCCGAAGACAAGGAATACCCCGTTGAGCCAACCTCCGAACAGGACGAACGGGAGGACGGGCAAGTCCGCCCTAATGAACAGGCCGTAAACAAAGACTCGGAGGACAGTAATTATCTTCCACTCTTCGAGGATGAGGTGAGCCTCGGGAACGAGGATTTCATCGTGCCTGAGGAACCCCTCGAGCAGGAGCGCTTTAAGCGCTAGCAAATAGCCACTGCGAGGAGCCTGAAAAAGAAGCAGCAACAGGTTCAAGCTGATCAAGACCTGCTCAACGACAGATGGACTAATGTCCTAGCAGCCGAGGAATACGGCCTCGATCGCCCAACCAAAAGTTACCCGAAGCGCAAATTGTTACCCCAATTCGATGACGAGGCGTTGGAGCCCCGTACCATCAGCGCATAACGCAGCTGACCGACCACCACGTGGCCGGGATAAAGCGGCACCTCAAGCCGAACACCAGTCCATCCTACCTCACCGTAAAGGCAGAGATAAAATAGCTCGAGGCTATACATATGACCTGCGACAGGACCTAAAGAACAGAACAGGTCAGACCAGATCGATCTACGGATCGCGGGGGCGTGCCCTGACGCGCGACGACGACCCTTTGGCCGGACGTGACAAACATAATCACGCCCGGGCCAAAAATCGCAGACAGACTACATCCGAACTACGTCGCGACTTGGCCCGATGCAGAGGCGCCGCACACCCCCTCTGCTTCACTAACGAAGTAATGGAGCATGAATTCCCAGAAGGGTTTAAACCTGTAAATATCGAATCATATGACAGAACAACAGATCCCGTGGTATGGATTGAGGATTTTCTTCTCCACATTCACATGGCCCGCGGTGATGACCTTCACGCCATCAAATACCTCCCGCTAAAACTCAAAGGGCCCGCCCGGCACTGGTTAAACAGTCTTCCCGAAAACTCTATTGGCAGCCGGGAGGACTTGGAAGACGCCTTCCATGATAACTTCCAAGGTACATATGTACGACCTCCAGATGCTGATGACTTAGTCACATAGTTCAGCAGCCCGGAGAGTCAGCCAGGAAATTCTGGACTAGGTTCCTAACTAAAAAGAACCAGATCGTCGACTGTCCGGATGCCGAAGCCCTAGCGGCCTTTAAGCATAGCATCTGCGACGAATGGCTCGCCCGTCACCTCGGCCAAGAAAAGCCGAAGTCCATGGCAGCCCTCACGGCACTCATGACCCATTTTTGTGCGGGCGAGGATAGTTGGCTAGTCCGCAGCAATAGCACTGCAAGCGAGGCTGGCACCTCTGAGACCAAAAACAGCAACGGCAAGCCCCGACGCAACAGGCACAAGCATCGAAGCAATGGTGACAATACCGACGACACGGCAGTCAACGCTGGATTCAGTGGCTCCAAGTCCGGCCAGCGGAAGAAGCCATATAAAAGAAACAATCCGGGCCCATCCAGCTTGGACCGCATACTCGATCGTCCATGCTAGATCCATGGCACGCCAGACAAACCAGCCAATCATACCAATAGAGACTGTTGGGTTTTCAAACAGGCCGGCAAATTAAATGCCGAGAACAAGGAGAAGGGGTCGCAAAGCGAGGACGATGACGAGGAATCCCGTCCGCCGAACACCGGGGTACAGAAGAAGTTTCCCCCTCAAGTTAAAACAGTGAACATGATGTACGCTACCCATATCCCCAAGAGGGAGCGCAAACGCGCGCTCAGGGACGTCTACGCGATGGAGCGAGTCGCCCCAAAGTTCAACCCATGGTCTTCCTGCCCGATAACTTTCGATCGTAGGGACCATCTGACCAGTATCCATCATGGCGGTTCAGCCGCACTGGTCCTTGACCCAATCATTGATGGATTCCATCTCACGCGAGTCCTCATGGATGGCGGCAGCAGCCTGAACCTGCTCTATCAGGATACAGTGTGCAAAATGGGCATTAATCCCTCAAGGATCAAGCCCACAAAGACTACCTTTAAAGGAGTCATACCAGGTGTAGAGGCCCACTGCACAGGCTCAATCACACTAGAGGTTGTCTTCGGATCCCCGGACAACTTCCGAAGCGAAGAATTGATCTTCGATATCGTCCCCTTCCGCAATGGCTATCACGCACTGCTAGGACGAACCGCATTCGCTCGATTCAACGCGGTGCCACACTACGCTTATATCAAGCTCAAGATGCCCGGACCACGCGGCGTCATAACAGTCAACGGAAACACAGAACACTCCCTCCGTACCGACGAGCACACCGCCGCTTTAGCAGCAGAAGTACAGAAAGGCCTTTTCAAGCAGAACCTTAATTCGGCTGCCGAACTCCCGAACACTGTCAAACGAGTCCGGACTACTCTGCAATAGGACATCCCAGCTCGTCAAGAGCTTGACTAGCAATTTGGCCTCCATCCCAGTCCTGACCAAGTGGCGGTATTCGTGCCGCGCTACATAACTACGCACTCAAAATTCCATGGGCATAGACAGAGGCATAACTAGATGGTGATCCATAATACGGCTCGACCTCCCCTGGATACACGTACTTTCATTCTTTCTTTTTATCCTTTTCAGGTTTCTTTTCCACAGGCCCTTCCTGACGGCCTGATCACCGGTCCTTTTGAAAGGATAGATACACCAAGATGGCAAGAAGCACTGTCGTATAAGGGAATTTCTAGGTGGTCTCTTTAATGATCACTCTACTTGTTTTTAGGACCCGCACGTAGCTCTCCCTTGGTTGTGGCATGTTAAATAGCCCGGTTGCTTATTGCACTGCTTGTACAAATACGCTTTGACGTATTAATCAAACTATAATGGAAACAGTTTGCTCCCCAACTTTTGCGACACTAGTTTTCTACCCCTTTTCTTTTTTTGATAATCTTAACAATTCGCACCCGTACACTTTGGTACGCTTTAATCCGCCAGGGGCTTCATCATGCCCCATAATACGGCAACAATGTCCGAACACTTTTTACAGTATAGTTCGGCACCCCGAATTTAGCATTATATGCGTTGGCTCCAAATCATGTCTTTGGTCAATAGTTGGGTTGCCCGGCTCCTGTGCTTACTACCTTACGTTCCGCTATATCGGCTAGGGTAGTAAAGGGAGAACTACTGCGATTGTGTCCCTGTTTATCCGGATGAGCACCTCAGTAGAGAAAGCTGAAAACTGACTGTCATGATGCGGCGTGAGCCGTCAGCTCTTCGGAGGTCTCAAATCTTTAGCGATTTTTCCGCATTATGCGATGAATCGGTTCTTACCCGATCAGGTGTTTACAACACCCTAGTTCGGATACTAGGGGCTGCACCTAAAATTTTATTGTCAAACTCCTATGGCTAAGTGAGGGTAATAAAGCCACATAGTCTGATTGCCTGGTTCGTTGCGCTAAACACCTCCTTCAAGGACCAAACAATTAGATCAAGAGTGTTTAAGATTCCACCCCGAACACCCCCGTACTACCTACGTGGGGGCTGAAGCCGACGACTGGCCAACTCTCAGATTTCATAAAAATGGCCGCACATGAGGTAAAATTTTAACAAGCATTATATTACATAATCGACTTTGTTTTATAATACAGGGCGAGATAATATGAATGCATTCATTCAAAGATCACATCTTTTGCACACTGCTCCGCCACAATGCGGGATCCCTCCAGGACACTGCCAAAATACAGCTCGGGCGTGCGGTGCTCCTTGCCCTCGGGTGGTCCCTCGGTCGCGAGCTTGACGGCATTCATCTTCTCCCACTGCACCTTGACACGGGCGAAGGACATCCGCGCACCCTCGATGCAGACCGATTGCTTGATAACATCAAGACGGGGGCAGGCATTGACCAGCCGCTTCACGAGCCTGAAGTAGCTGCTGGGTATAGCTTCTGCAGGCCACAACTGGATTATTAAATCCTTCATGACTAGTTCGGCCACCCTATGCAGTTCGACCAGCTGTTTTAGCTGGTCGCTAAAGGGCACCGGATGTTCTGGCGCAAGGTATTGCGACCAAAACAGCTTCTCCGTTGAGCTCCCCTCTTCGGCTTGGAAGAATTCTGCAGCGTCAGAAACACTGCGTGGCAAATCCACAAAGGCCCCTGGAGAACTCCAAATCCGGGTTAGTAAGAAGTACCTCTCCTTCACATATTTGCTCTGCATAATAAAGGCCTTACCCGCCGCGATCTTGTTGGCCTCTTGAATCTCCTGGAGAGCGCCCTGGGCTTCAGCCCGGGTATCTTGTGTGCTTTGGCGAGCCTTAGCGAGTTCGGTCTCTTGAGCCGCAATATCGCGCTCCAAGGACTCACATTTGTTCACGGCATCCTGGAGCTCTTGCTGGACCTCACCAACCCTGGCCTCGTGCTTTTCGGCGGCGGCTTGTTCCTTGGCAGCTCTCTCCTTGGCCTTGGCCAGCACCTTTTTAAGGGCCTCGACCTCGGTCGCCGCTCCTACAAATATCATGGCACTATGGTCAATAAAAATCATCTATCCTTTCCGATATACAGAAGGTCATCGCATACCTTGCTTGTCCTCCAGCTGCTTTTTTACACGGCCGAGCTCTTCCTCGGCCCGCTCCAGACTCTGCTTCAGTCCGGAGACTTCGGCAGCGTGGGAAGTCGCAGTCAACAATGACGCCTGCTTATTCACATAGACACATATGGTTAGTCTCTTGCGAAAATTGTTTGATCCTCTGTCCGGCTTTTCTTTCCGAACACCAGACAGAGTCTCAGGGGCTACTGTCTATACTGTGACATTCTTCTCACATAATTGCGTTGCTTACCTCAAAGCCTGTTAGAAGGCTTTTGCAGGCTTCGTTCAATCCGCTCTTCATGGACTGAATCTTCTTAATCACCGTACCCATGAGGGTACGGTGTTCCTCTACTATGGAACTTTGCAACGCTTCCAGTAGAGTATTCGGTGCCTCTGGTTGGACAGAGGACACCGGCGGAATGGGCACACCTCCTTCTTTCAAGGGAGGCTGCTTGCCGGATTCCGGAGCCGTATAGGTCTCCGGGACTATATTCGTCTGGGGGCCGAATTGAATACGGCCCCCATCGTCAGTCTCCATGGGGATTTGCTCCCCCATGTGTCCGGCGGCCGAGGTTTCACCCTCTGGCACCACCTCGACGGCCTCCTGCGTCTCTCCCTGGCCTAGGATCCTTCAGGACAACACCTCGGTGTCATCCATGGCCCTGGGAGAGAAGGCCGCCGGAAGGGACCCGCTGTCCATCACCTTCGGGTCCAGCGAATTCCCCGAAGATGAGGATCGCTCGAGGTCAGAATGAGCCAGACTGTAAGTGCATGATTCAGCACGTTAAAATTATGAAGAAAAGAGGCTAGATATATGAATGCGTCAGGGTCTTTGTGTACTCACGATTTGGCCAGGGGCTTATCCCGGGGGCGCCGCTCTGGGCTGCTATCAACGTCCCATGCAGAGTTGTCCACAAGGGAAGTTTTCACCTTCTTGGACGCCTCTGCCTCCAGATTTGAGGAGGCCACCCTCTTCTTCCTTCCCCCCTCAGGGGGAGAGTTGCTTTCATCCTCCTCCTCGTCGTCGTCCTCAGCGGCGGAGGAGTGAGTCTCGACATCTTCAGACGTGACGTCCGAAGCGCCCTTGCGGCGGAGGCCACTTCTGGCCCCCTTGGCCTTCTTCTACCATCATCTTCGCCAGAAGCGGGATGGCTGGTTCCTCGAGCAGCGGAGCCAGACACTTGATCCGCTCCGCCATGGTGATCATCACGTTGACAAGCTTGATGTTCTTGTCCACCATGCTCTAGATGCACGTTTGCAGCGCCGTTAGCTCGTCCGACGAAGACCAATTCAGGCCCTTCTCTAGCCAGGAGGTAAGCCACATTGGGGCTCCAGACTTGAATTCGGGAGCCGCGGCCCAGGTGGCGTCGCGGGGCTATGTGATGTAGAACCACAGTTGCTGCCACCCTTTGACGGTCTCCATAAAGGTACCTTTGGGCCATGTGACGTTGGGCATCTTGCTCACCATGGCGCCCCCACACTCTGCGTGTTGGCCATTCACCACCTTCGGCTTCACGTTGAAAATCTTGAGCCACAGGCCGAAGTGGGGTGGGATGCGGAGGAAGGCCTCGCACACGACAATAAATGCCAAGATGTTGAGGAAGGAGTTTGGGGCTAGATCATGGAAATCTAGCCCATAATAGAACATGAGTCCTCGGATGAAAGGGTGGAGAGGAAACCCTAGCCCGCGGACGAAGTGGGGGATGAATAGCACCCTCTCAGTGGGCTCCAGGGTAGGGACGATCTGCCCCTTGGCCGGAAGCCGGTGGGCGATTTCTTTGGCCAGGTACCCGGCCTCCCGAAGATTGGTAATGTCCTTCTCCTTGACAGAGGAGGTCATCCACTTGCCTCGCGCTCCAGATCCGGACATGGTCGAGGGATTTCTTGAGGCGGAAAGGATGAGGACTTGGGCGCTGGAGGTCGAGAATGGGAGGGCAGAGAGAGAAGGCATGGGTGAAAGAAAGGAATCCTTATCTCCATATAAAGGCAGTGAATATCAAGCGCCTCCCCACTCGCCTTAAAACTCGCATGTTCCCAAGGGTTGTGCAGAAGGCACGGTTGGATTACCCACGCCCCTATTGATGAGAATCCCGTAATAAGGGGACACGATCTCTGCTGCGACAAGACATGCCAATAGAAACCGCATCTTGAAATGTAAAGCAGTAGGCCGAAAAATGGTTCAAAATAATAACTGGGCCGGGACGTGATATCACGCTACAAAAAGTTGTCAGCAGATTGGACTCGTGAAATATTATACTCTCTGCGGTGGTGTGTGGTACTTGTTTTGCAGAGCCGGACACGTTCGTTGTGTTCGAAGAATATGTTGGAGTATTCGGAGAAGGAACCCGCCTTGCAATGCCGAAGACAATCTGCGCGCTAGACACCTCGTCATTGAAGCCTGGTTCAGGGGCTACTGAGGGAGTCCTGGATTAAGGGGTCCTCAGGCGACCGGACTATGGTACGTGTGCTGGACTGATGGGAAGCGAAGATACAAGACCGAAGACTCTCTCCCGTGTCCGGATGGGACTCTCCTTGGCGTGGAAGGAAAGCTTGGTGCCCGGATATGAAGATTCCTTTCTCTGTAACCGACTTGGTATAACCCTAGTCCCCTCCGGTGTCTATATAAACCGGAGGGCTTAGTCCGTAGAGGCATATATAATCATAGTCATACATGCTAGACTCTTAGGGTTTTAGCCATTACGATCTCGAGGGAGATCAACTCTTGTAATACTCATATTCATCAAGATCAATCAAGCAGGAAGTAGGGTATTACCTCCATAGAGAGGGCCCGAACCTGGGTAAACATCGTGTCCCCCGTCTCCTGTTACCATCAACCTTAGACGCACAGTTCGGACCCCCTACCCAAGATCCGCCGGTTTTGACACCGACAGCCACCCCTTGAGGCCCTTCTCTCCTTTCCCGTATGGCCCATTAAGGCCCACTACTTCCCCCGGCGAATTCCCGTAACTCTCCGGTACTCCGAAAAATACCCGAATCACTCGAAACCTTTCCGATGTCCGAATATAGCCTTCCAATATATCGATCTTTACCTCTTGACCATTTCGAGACTCCTCGTCATGTCCGTGATCTCACCCGGGACTCGGAACAAACTTCGGTCATCAAATCACATAACTCATAATACAAATCGTCATCGAACGTTAAGCGTGCGGCCCCTATGGGTTTCAGAACTATGTAGACATGACCGAGACACATCTCCGGTCAATAACCAATAGCGGAACCTGGATGCTCATATTGGCTCCTACATATTCTATGAAGATCTTTATCGGTCAAAACCGCATAACAACATACATTGTTCCCTTTGTCATCGGCATGTTACTTGCCCGAGATTCGATCGTCGGTATCATCATACCTAGTTCAATCTCGTTACCGGCAAGTCTCTTTACTCATTCCATAATGCATCATCCCATGACTAACTCATTAGTCACATTTCTTTCAAGGCTTATAGTGATGTGCATTACCGAGAGGGCCAGAGACACCTCTCCGATACACGGAGTGACAAATCCTAATCTTGATCTATGCCAACCCAACAAACACCTTCGGAGACATCTGTAGAGCATCTTTATAATCACCCAGTTACGTTGTGACGTTTGATTGCACACAAGGTGTTCCTCCGGTATTCGGGAGTTGCATAATCTCATAGTCTGAGGAACATGTATAAGTCATGAAGAAAGCAGTAGCAATGAAACTGTAACAATCATAATGCTAAGCTAACGAATGGGTCTTGTCCATCACATCATTCTCTAATGATGTGATCCCGTTCATCAAATGACAACACATGTCTATGGTCAGGAAACATAACCATCTTTGATTAACGAGCTAGTCAAGTAGAGGCATACTAGGGACACATTTTGTCTATGTATTCACACATGTACTAAGTTTCCGGTTAATACAATTCTAGCATGAATAATAAACATTTATCATGATATAAGGAAATATAAATAACTACTTTATTATTGCCTCTAGGGCATATTTCCTTCATAAACCTCATCTATAAGGACACGCTCGATATAATGCAAATGGACAAAAGCCGCATAGAGCAGAGCAGTAGCACCTTCCGAGGCATTATCCCCAGTCGTGAATCGCGATGTTCGGGGAAAATTAAACTTGATGTGGTATTCGGCACACCGAAGAACTACAGGTCCAAAGAGTTAATCTTCCACGTGGCACCTTTCAACAACGTATATCACGCCCTATTGGGGCGAGATGCATTCATACACTTTCAAGCCATACCCCATTACGGGTATATGAAGCTCAAAATGCCCGGGCCCAACGGAGTTATCACTATCACCAGTGATTCGGACATAGCACTCCGCGCCGAAAACAAAACCGCATCCCTGGCCCTCGAGGCACTATCCGAGGCCCTTGCGGCCGAGGAGCTCACCGCTCTGCGTTCCACAATGGATATAGATGACGTAATCCTCGATAAAAGACCTAAGTCCACTTCTTTCAAACCAGCAGATGAAATAGTGAAATTCCAAGTTCACTCGACGGATCCTAATAAAACAGCAGCCATTGGAGCACAGCTGGATCCGACGGTCGACGCCGCTCTAAGAGCATTCCTGCGCGAAAATTGGGACATCTTTGCCTGGCATCCTTCAGATATGCCAGGAATCCCACGCAGACTGACCGAACACAGCTTCAACATAATAAAGGGAGTTAAGCAAACGCTACGACGATTTTCTGAACCCAAGCGACAAGCTATGGGGAGGAGCTAGCCAAACTACTTGAAGCCGGGTTCATTAGAGAGATAAAACACCCGGATTGGCTAGCAAACCTTGTCATGGTACAAAAGAAGGACAAATCCTGGCGCCTTTTTGTCGATTTCAAAGACCTCAATAAGGCCTGCCCCAAGGACCCTTTCCCACTACCCCGCATTGACCAAATCATCGATGCAACTGCAGGACACGATTCACTGTGTTTCCCCGAGGCATACTCCGGATACCACCAAATTAAGATGAAGACATCCGATCAGGCCGCAACAGCATTCATCACTCCATACGGGCCTTTCTGCTTTAACACTATGGCTTTTGGACTAAAAAACACCGGCGCCACTTACCAACGCATGATTCAAACATGCCTAGAAAAACAAATTGGCAAGACGGTGGAAGCATATGTCGATGATGTAGTCATCAAAACTAAACATGTCAAATCATTGGTGGACGACTTACGTCTTACATTTGACAACCTTCGAACATACGACATACAGCTCAATCCGGAAAAAATGTGTTTTCGGCGTTCCGGATGGAAAGCTGCTCGGATTCATTGTTTCCAATAGAGGAATCGAGGCAAATCCGGCCAAAATCCAAGCCTTGTCACAGTTGGCAATACCAACAGACCTAAAGCAGGTCCAAAAACTAGCAGGGTGCGGAGCTGCCTTGAGTCGCTTTATCTCCAGATTGGGAGAGAAGGCATTGCCGCTATATCGCCTGCTTCTACGTACAGACCACTTTGAGTGGACGGACGCGGCAATAGCCGGGTTGGAGGAAATAAAAACTCTGTTAGCAAACAACCCAATTCTTGCCGCACCGAACATCGGCGAACCTATGCTACTGTACATATCTGCGACTCACCAGGTGGTAAGCGCAGTACTTGTCGTTGAACGAGAGGAAGAGGGACATAAATTCCCAATCCAAAAACCCGTATACTATGTATCAACAGTTCTAACACCATGCAAATCACGATACCCGCACTATCAAAAGATAGCGTATGCGGTTTTCATGGCATCTCAGAAGCCGCGACATTATTTTCAAGAGTGCTCGATCACGGTGGCCTCCGAGGTACCACTTAATGACATCATAAACAATCGAGACGCCATCGACCGCATTGCAAAATGGGCCATCAAGCTCTTAGCATTCGAAATAACGTACAAACCCCGCCGAGCTATCAAATCTCAGGTGTTGGCTGATACGTCTCCAACGTATCTATAATTATTTATTGTTCCATGCTATTATATTATCCATCTTGGATGTTTATGGGCTTTATTTTACACTTTTATATTACTTTTGGGACTAACCTATTGACCCAGAGCCCAGTGCCAGTTCCTGTTTTTTCCCTTGTTTCAGTGTTTCGAAGAAAAGGAATATCAAACGGAGTCGAAACGGAATGAAACCTTCTGGAGAAGTTATTTTTGGAAGGAAAGCAACCCTGGAGACTTGGAGTCCACGTCAAGGAAGCAACGAGGAAGGCACGAGGCAGGGGGCGCGCCCACCCCACCTGGGCGCGCCATCCACCCTCGTGGGCCCCTCATTGCTCCCCCGACGTACTTCTTTTACCTATATATTCCCATATACCCTAAAAACTTCAGGGAACAGAATAGATCTGGAGATCCGCCGCCGCAAGCCTCTGTAGCCACCAAAAACCAATCGGGACCCTGTTCCGGCACCCTGTCGAAGGGGGGAACCCTCACCGGTGGCCATCTTCATCATCCCGGCGCTCTCCATGACGAGGAGGGAGTAGTTCACCCTCGAGGCTGAGGGTATGCACCAGTAGCTATGTGTTTGATCTCTCTCTCTCTCTCGTGTTCTTGAGGTGATACGATCTTGATGTATCGCGAGCTTTGCTATTTTAGTTGGATCTTATGATGTTTCTCCCCCTCTACTCTCTTGTAATGGATTGAGTTTTCCCCTTGAAGTAATCTTATCGGATTGAGTCTTTAATGATTTGAGAACACTTGATGTATGTCTTGCCGTGCGTATATGTGGTGACAATGGGATATCACGTGATTCACTTGATGTATGTTTTGGTGATCAACTTGCGGGTTCCGCCCATGAACCTATGCATAGGGGTTGGCACACATTTTTGTCTTGATTCTCCGGTAGAAACTTTGGGGCACTCTTTGAGGTTCTATGTGTTGGTTGAATAGATGAGTCTGAGATTGTGTGATGCATATCGTATAATCATACCCACGGATACTTGAGGTGACATTGGAGTATCTAGGTGACATTAGGGTTTTGGTTGATTTGTGTCTTAAGGTGTTATTCTAGTACGAACTCTAGGGCTGTTTGTGACACTTATAGGAATAGCCCAACGGATTGATTGGAAAGAATAACTTTGAGGTGGTTTCATACCCTACCATAATCTCTTCGTTTGTTCTCCGCTATTAGTGGCTTTGGAGTGCCTCTTTGTTGCATGTTGATGGATAGTTATACGATCCAATTATGTTATTATTGTTGAGAGAACTTGCACTAGTGAAAGTATGAACCCTAGGCCTTGTTTCCTAGCATTGCAATACCGTTTGTGCTCACTTTTATCACTTGCTACCTTGCTGTTTTTATATTTTCAGATTACAAAAACCTATATCTACTATCCATATTGCACTTGTATCACCATCTCTTCACCGAACTAGTGCACCTATACAATTTACCATTGTATTGGGTGTGTTGGGGACACAAGAGACTCTTTGTTATTTGGTTGCAAGGTTGTTGAGAGAGACCATCTTCATCCTACGCCTCCCACGGATTGATAAACCTTAGGTCATCCACTTGAGGGAAATTTGCTACTGTCCTGCAAACCTCTGCACTTGGAGGCCCAACAACGTCTACAAGAAGAAGGTTGTGTAGTAGACATCAAGCTCTTTTCTGGCGCCGTTGCCGGGGAGGTGAGTGCTTGAAGGTATATCTTTAGATCTTGCAATTGAATCTTTTAGTTTCTTGTTTTATCACTAGTTTATATTATTAAAGAAAACTACAAAAAAATGGAATTGAGGGTGCCTCATATGCTTCATCTTTTTAATATCTTTCATGAAAATAAGGATTCTGATAATTGTGCCAAAATACTAGAAGAAGAATGCATTAGAATGTTTGGCACTAAATCTTTGAATGATGAGCATGATTTCAATGTTGGTAGTATGAATTCCTTGAATATCCATGATGCTAATGATATGAAAAGCCACAAGCTTGGGGAAGCTATGTTTGATGAAGATGATATTTTTTGTCCCCCAAGTTTTGATGAGCAAATTTATTATGATGAAAGCATGCCTCCTATTTATGATGATTATTGTGATGACACGTATGCTATAAAGAATAAAGATAACCATGAAACTTGTCATCATGATTTTAATTTTCAATTGGATTATGCTTCACATGATAGTTTTTTTGTTAAGTTTGCTCCCACTACTATTCATGAGAAGAAATTTGCTTATGTGGAGAGTAATAAAATTTCTATGCAAGTAGATCATGAAAAGAATGCTTTAGGTGCTGGTCATATTGTTGAATTCATTCATGATGCTACTGAAAATTATTATGAGGGAGGAACATATGCTTGTAGGAATTGCAATAATATCAAGTTTCCTCTCTATGTGCTTAAAATTTTGAAGTTATGCTTGTTTTACCTTCCTATGCTAGTTGATTATTGTTCCCATAAGTTGTTTTCTCACAAAATCCCTATGAATAGGAAGTGGGTTAGACTTAAATGTGCTAGTCATATTCTTCATGATGCTCTCTTTATGTTTCAATTCTTATCTTTTATGTGAGCATCGTTGAAATCATCATGCCTAGCTAGGGGCGTTAAACGTAAGCGCTTGTTGGGAGGCAACCCAATTTTATTTTAGTTTATTGCTTTTTGGTTCTGTTTAGTAATAAATAATCCATCTAGCTTCTGTTTATATGTTTTTTATGTTTTAATTAGTGTTTGTGCCAAGCATAACCTTTGGGAAGACTTGGGTGAAGTCTTTATGATCATGCTGTAAAAAACAGAAACTTTAGCGCTCACGAGATTAGCTTCAACTTTTTACTGGAGAGTGCTATTTAGTTGATTCTTTTTGCATATGATTAATAGAAAAATTCCTCAGGTCCACAAATTTATTTTAGAATTTTTGGAGTTCCAGAATTTTGCGTTAGTTACAGAGTACTACAGACTGTTCTGTTTTTGACAGATTCTGTTTTCATTGTGTTGCTTGCTTATTTTGATGAATCTATGGCTAGTAAAATAGTTTATAAACCATAGAGAAGTTGAAATACAGTATGTTTAACACAAATATAAATAAATAATGAGTTCATTAAAGTACCTTGAAGTGGTGTTTTATTTTCTTTCGCTAACGGAGCTTACGAGTTTTCTGTTGAGTTTTGTGTTGTGAAGTTTTCACGTTTTGGGCAAAGATTCGATAGACTATGGAATAAGGAGTGGCAAGAGCCTAAGCTTGGGGATGCCCATGTCACGACAAAGATAATCTAAGGACACCTAAAATCCAAAGCTTGGGGATGCCCCGGAAGGCATCCCCTCTTTCGTCTACTTCCATCGGTAACTTTACTTGGAGCTATATTTTTATTCACCACATGATATGTGTTTTGCTTGGAGCGTCATTTTATTTTCTTTAGCTTTGCTTGCTGTTTGAATAAAATACCAAGATCTGAAATTCTTAAATGTTAGAGAGTCTTCACATAGTTGCATAATTATTCGACTACTCATTGATCTTCACTTATATCTTTTGGAGTAGTTTGTTGTTTGCTCTAGTGCTTCACTTATATCTTTTAGAGCACGGTGGTGGTTTTGTTTTATAGAAACTATTATTCTCTCATGCTTCACTTATATTATTTTGAGATTCTTAAACAGCATGGTAATTTGCTTAATCCTAATATGCTAGGTATTCAAGACTAGTAAAAACTTTCTTCTGAGTGTGTTGAATACTAAGAGAAGTTTGATGCTTGATGATTATTTTGAGATATGGAGGCAGTGATATTAAAGTTGTGCTAGTTGAGTAGTTGTGAATTTGAGAAATACTTGTGTTGAAGTTTGCAAGTCCCGTAGCATGCACGTATGGTAAACGTTATGTAACAAATTTGAAACATGAGGTGTTCTTTGATTGTCCTCCTTATGAGTGGCGGTCCTTATGAGTGGCGGTCGGGGACGAGCGATGGTCTTTTCCTACCAATCTATCCCCCTAGGAGCATGCGCGTAGTGCTTGGTTTTTGATGACTTGTAGATTTTTGCAATAAGTATGTGAGTTCTTTATGACTAATGTTGAGTCCATGGATTATACGCACTCTCACCTTTCCACCATTGCTAGCCTCTTCGGTACCGTGCATTGCCCTTTCTCACATTGAGAGTTGGTGCAAACTTCGCCGGTGCATCCAAACCCCGTGATATGATACGCTCTTTCACACATAAACCTCCTTATATCTTCCCCAAAACAGCCACCATACCTACCTATTATGGCATTTCCATAGCCATTCCGAGATATATTGCCATGCAACTTTCCACCATCCTGTTTATCATGACACGTTCATCATTGTCATATTGCTTTGCATGATCATGTAGTTGACATAGTATTTGTGGCAAAGCCACCATTCATAATTCTTTCATACATGTCACTCTTGGTTCATTGCATATCCCGGTACACCGCCGGAGGCATTCATATAGAGTCATACTTTGTTCTAGTATCGAGTTGTAATCATTGAGTTGTAAATAAATAGAAGTGTGATGATCATCATTTTCTAGAGCATTGTCCCAAGTGAGGAATAAAAAAAAGAGAAAGGCCATAAAAAAGGAGAGAAGGCCCAAAAAAAAGAGAGAAAAGGAGAGAAGGGACAATGTTACTATCCTTTTACCACACTTGTGCTTCAAAGTAGCACCATAGTCTTCATGATAGAGAGTCTCTTGTTTTGTCACTTTCATATACTAGTGGAATTTTTCATTATAGAACTTGGCTTGTATATTCCAACAATGGGCCTCCTCAAGTGCCCTAGGTCTTCGTGAGCAAGCAAGTTGGATGCACACCCACTTAGTTTCTTTTGTTGAGCTTTCATACATTTATAGCTCTAGTGCATCCGTTGCATGGCAATCCCTACTCCTTGCATTAACATCAATCGATGGGCATCTCCATAGCTCATTGATTAGCCTCGTTAATGTGAGACTTTCTCCTTTTTTGTCTTCTCCGCATAACCCCCATCATCATATTCTATTCCACCCATAGTGCTATGTCCATGGCTCGCGCTCATGTATTGCGTGAAGGTTTATAAGTTTGAGATTACTAAAGTATGAAACAATTGCTTGGCTTGTCATCGGGGTTGTGCATGATGAGAGCATTCTTGTGTGACGAAAATGGAGCATGACTAAACTATATGATTTTGTAGGGATGAACTTTCTTTGGCCATGTTATTTTGAGAGGACATAATTGCTTAGTTAGTATGCTTGAAGTATTATTATTTTTATGTCAATATGAACTTTTATCTTGAATCTTTCGGATCTGAATATTCATACCACAATTAAGAAGAATTACATTGAAATTATGCCAAGTAGCATTCCACATCAAAAATTCTGTTTTTATCATTTACCTACTCGAGGACGAGCAGGAATTAAGCTTGGGGATGCTGATACGTGTCAGGACCCCGATTCCAAATCACATCGATCTAGCCGGTAACACCTCATATCACTTTGCGGCCTCACGCACGGTATTCCCACGGGTGTCGCCTTACCATGGCCCGGGACCGTTTGCGTCTTTTGGCTCACGTATATGATAGTGTCGCTAGCATCCATATGACAGAGAACCCGGGCCGACGTGACTAGTCGTGAACCCAAAGTGGCACTAACTTACGGCGACATGCATACATGAATCAACATCGAGCATGTCGGTCAGCAGTGTGCGAATCCGGGCTGTAGCACTGGGCTAACAGGACTCCGGTGAACCGGGCTGTAGCAGGCTAGGCAGGACTCCGGATGTCACCGCGTGACATTTCCCCGAAGGGACAGACACAAGAACGAAGTGAATCACATGCCGGCCAGTCAAGTGTTTCGGAGCAGTAGTGCTGGGCTAGCAGGACTCCGGTGAACCGGGCTGTAGCGGACTACTATGGCTCATGGAAGCACAAGACTACATTTCCCCATAAGAGAGGCTACCAAGGATAAACAACTAGGTTGCCGGATCCCACACATACCAAGCATTTCAATCATACACACAATATGCTCGATATGTGCAAATACAACATGGCATCACAACAAGACTCTACGACTCAGAGTATTTATTCATTAGGCTCCGAAGAGCCAGATATTACAAACATGGGTCTCATGACCCAACATTCAGAGCATACAAGTCAAAGCACATGCGGAAGCTTAACATGTCTGAGTACAGACATCTACAAAAGAAAAAGGCTGCGAAGCCTGACTATCTACAAGACCCTGTCGAGGGCACAAGATCGTAGCTGAGGTAACAAGCTAAACGTCGAAGTCCACACGGAACTACTAGCGAGACTGACGTCTCTCTGCAAAACATAAAATAAGCAAACGTGAGTACAAATGTACCCAGCAAGACTTACATCAGAACTATCTACATATGCATCGGTATCAACAAAGGGGATGGTGGAGTTTAACTGCAGCAAGCCAGCTTTGACTCGGTGGCTATCCTGAACTACGACTGCAGGTAACTCTTTTGGGGTGGCGCACACGAGTCCACATATTCACCATATCAATACACCACTACGGATCCGCTCCCGTCTCCCTACGAGAACGCCATCCATAGCACTCACGCTTATCTTGCGCATTTTAGGGTATCCACTTTCACTTGTCTATGAACTGTTATAGGCAACCCAGAAGTCCTTTACCACGGACACGGCTATTCGAATAGATGATGTTAACCCTGCAAGGGTGTACTTCGTCACACACGCTCTCACCACTTACCGCTGTTTACACAGCATGTACTCGGCAACCTTCAAGCGGAAGCCCAGCGAGGGTGTCGGCCACAGCCTACCTAAACGCTCAAGTCTCTAGTCCAGGTTTATCGCCTATTCAGGTTCCATCCGCAGGGAGTCCGGCCGAGGTTTCCACATACGGCCCCGAGGACGGCTTCAATGAGACAACCCACCATGTACTCCTACATGGCCTCTCACCGCTACCTTTACCAAATCGTGTTCACACACTTAGCTCACACACAGTAGGACATGTTCATCACCATTCCAATTCATCCCCGATGAATCAGACCTGACACAACTCTAAGCATAGCAGGCATGACATAGGCACATCAGGGCTCAAACAACTCCTACTCATGCTAGTGGGTTTCATCTATTTACTGTGGCAATGATAGGTCATGCAGAGGATAAGGGGTTCAACTACCGCAGCATGTAACAGTTGAATCATTGTTGTCCTAATGTAGTAAAAGAGAGCAGGAGCGAGAGAGTGGGATTGTATCGGAATGAACAAGGGGGTTTGCTTGCCTGGCACTTCTGAAGATATTATAGTTCTTCATCGGTGTCATCGAACTCATCGTCGGAATCACGGCTATCGAGAGGGGACAATACCGGCAACTGAGAAGCAAAACACAATCAATGCAATGCACAATATGATGCATGATCATGACATGTCAACATGATGTGTTTTAAGCTAATGCAACTAGCAACATATTAAATGGAGTTGGTTTGAACCTTAGGTTCAAATTCAAACTTCATATGTGAGGGTTTAAATGCCATTTATACGATTTGGTCTAAACAGCAGCCATAAGTTGTTCTAACATGCATGAAAATGGTACAGATGGATAGATTGGATTTTTCTGATCATTTTTCATATATAAATCTTTTCATTTGGAGTTACGGTTTATTTTCTATGAATTTTAGAAGTTTATACTATTTTCTGGAATTTTCTGAATTATTTTAAATCCAGAAAATGAGTTATTGCGTCAGCACTGCGTCACTGTGACGTCAGCTGGTCAACAGCGCCTAACCAGAGTCAAACCTAACAGTGGGACCCATATGTCATCGACTCAGTTAATTAATATAGTTAATTAGCCTTAAGTTAAACCTAACCAAAATGTCAGTGGGGCCGGGGCCCACATGTCAATGACCCAGGGGGGTCAAATCCCTGGTCAACCGGGGCTAAATCACCGGCGTTTAGCCGGCGGCGGCAGCAGACGCGGCGGAAGGGCTCGGGATTGCTCCTCCGGCGCCCAATCGAGCAGAGGAGGGCACGCGCGGGGAGCTGGGGCTCGCCCGCATCCAGAGCGGCATGCGGCAGCAGCGGGGACGGACGGAGCTCGCCGGAAATGAGCTCGAGGCGGCACTGGCGTTCAGGTGTTTGTGGCTATGGGGCTGCAGTGGCCGTGGCAGCGCGTTCATGGCACCTACAGCAACTACGCGAGGCGGCGAGCATGTTGGACACGACGCCCGGGCTGTTTGGTTGCCGGGGCCGCGTCGGCGGCGGGTGCGGTCGAGCTTGGTGCGGTCGCTACGGCATGCGAGGAAGAGAACGGAGAGGGGGAAACGGCCAGCAGCTCACCACGGTCACGACGAGCGGGTCGGCGAGGTCGGGGAGGAGCTGATGAAGACGGGAGGTCGCCGGCGATCTCGGCGGCCGAACGACGGAGACGAGGTCGGGGGCGACGCTTCGGGGCGTTTGGCATCGCGTGACTCGGTGGGGAGGAAGAGGGGGGGTCGAGGCGAAGCTTAGGAGCACATCTACGAGGCGAGGCAGTGGCTCTGGGCGCGGTGGTGCTCGTCGGCGGCGACGGCGCGCTCGGGCGTTCGCGGGAGAAAGAAACAGAGGGGGGAGGAGCACAGGGAGAGTGAGAGGGGTCGAGGCGGCTGCGTGGCATCACCAGAGAAGGCCAGGGCGTCGAGGGAGAGCGGCAAGCAGGAGGTGGCCGGGGCGCGTGTGCGCGCACCGCGGCCACACGCCCTGCCTACTGGCCTGGGGAGGAAGACGACAGGGGAGGTGGAGGTGGGCTGGGCCGGCTTCGCCCAGTTGGGCTGCTACAGGAGCAGGCCAGGTAGGTGCGGGTAGGTTTCTGTCCTTTTTCTTTTATTTCTGTTTTCTAATTCTGTAATTGTGTTCTGGGCTTTATTAAAAATGCGAGGGCATTTCCAAAAATCATGAAACTAATCAGGGCTACTGTTTAGAATATATCCAACAGTAAACATTTTAGTTTATGATTATTTGAGCATTTAAAGTATTTAATAGCATTTAAATGCCCAAATGCAAATACTATATGATTTAATTCAGAGCCCAAATATGTCATGGAAAAATGTGCAACACCTCTGGTTATTGTTTACAACATTTTTCTAGAAATGATGAACATTTTTAAAAGCCATTTGGAAACACTGAGAATATTTTAGTTGAACCTAGTGAATTTCCTTTGATGCTAGGGTTTAGGCAATCCCCATTTCAATTTTCAAACAAATATAGACATGATGCACGGATGCTTATGAAACTAATTGCAATCAAACTCTAGGGCTGTGACAATACGTCTCCAACGTATCTATAATTTTTGATTGTTCCATGCTATTATATTATCCATCTTGGATTTTATGGCTTTATTTTACACTTTTATATTACTTTTGGGACTAACCTATTGACCCAGAGCCTAGTGCCAGTTCCTTATTTTCCCTTGTTTCAGTGTTTCGAAGAAAAGGAATATCAAACGGAGTCGAAACGGAATGAAACCTTCTGGAGAAGTTATTTTTGGAAGGAAAGCAACCCTGGAGACTTGGAGTCCACGTCAAGGAAGCAACGAGGAAGGCACGAGGCAGGGGGGCGCGCCCTCCACCCTCGTGGGCCCCTCGTGGCTCCCTTGACGTACTTCTTTTACCTATATATTCCCATATACCCTAAAAACTTCAGGGAACAGAATAGATCTGGAGTTCCGCCACCGCAAGCCTCTGTAGCCACCAAAAACCAATCAGGACCCTGTTCCGGCACCCTGCCGGAGGGGGGAACCCTCACCGGTGGCCATCTTCATCATCCCGGCGCTCTCCATGACGAGGAGGGAGTAGTTCACCCTCGAGGTTGAGGGTATGTACCGGTAGCTATGTGTTTGATCTCTCTCTCTCTCTCTCTCTCTCTCTCTCTCGTGTTCTTGAGGTGATATGATCTTGATGTATCGCGAGCTTTGCTATTTTAGTTGGATCTTATGATGTTTCTCCCCCTCTACTCTCTTCTAATGGATTGAGTTTTCCCCTTGAAGTAATCTTATCGGATTGAGTCTTTAATGATTTGAGAACACTTGATGTATGTCTTGCCGTGCGTATCTGTGGTGACAATGGGATATCACATGATTCACTTGATGTATGTTTTGGTGATCAACTTGCGGGTTCCGCCCATGAACCTATGCATAGGGGTTGGCACACGTTTTCGTCTTGATTCTCCGGTAGAAACTTTGGGGCACTCTTTGAGGTTCTATGTGTTGGTTGAATAGATGAATCTGAGATTGTGTGATGCATATCGTATAATCATACCCACGGATACTTGAGGTGACATTGGAGTATCTAGGTGACATTAGGGTTTTGGTTGATTTGTGTCTTAAGGTGTTATTCTAGTACGAACTCTAGGGCTGTTTGTGACACTTATAGGAATAGCCCAACGGATTGATTGGAAAGAATAACTTTGAGGTGGTTTCGTACCCTACCATAATCTCTTCGTTTGTTCTCCGCTATTAGTGGCTTTGGAGTGACTCTTTGTTGCATGTTGAGGGATAGTTATATGATCCAATTATGTTATTATTGTTGAGAGAACTTGCACTAGTGAAAGTATGAACCCTAGGCCTTGTTTCCTAGCATTGCAATACCATTTGTGCTCACTTTTATCACTTGCTACCTTGCTGTTTTATATTTTTGGATTACAAAAACCTATATCTACTATCCATATTGCACTTGTATCACCATCTCTTCGCCGAACTAGTGCACCTATACAATTTACCATTGTATTGGGTGTGTTGGGGACACAAGAGACTCTTTGTTATTTGGTTGCAGGGTTGTTTGAGAGAGACCATCTTCATCCTACGCCTCCCACGGATTGATAAACCTTAGGTCATCCACTTGAGGGAAATTTGCTACTGTCCTACAAACCTCTGCACTTGGAGGCCCAACACGTCTACAAGAAGAAGGTTGTGTAGTAGACATCATTGGCCGACTTTGTCACCGAATGGACAGAAGCCGAACTCCCTAAAGAGTACGTCACATACTCCAACTCGGTGATATACTTTGACGGCTCCAAAATGTTAGCCGGATTAGGTGCCGGTATCATCCTAACATCCCCTCCAGGGGACACATCCCGTTACGTATTGCAAATCATGTATACGGACTCCAATAATGCAGCCGAATACGAGGCACTACTGCATGGTCTCCGGATGGCTGCTTCTATGGGCATACAATGCCTCGAGGTGCGCGGGGATTCAAACCTCGCAATATCCCAAATAAACGGAGAATTCGATGCAAAAGACCCAAATATGGCAGCTTACCGCAACGCCGTACTCAAAATATCAGCTTAGTTTGATGGGCTCGAATTTCATCATGTGGCCCGAGACAGTAACCAAGCAGCAGGCGTCCTTGCTCGAATGGGCGCTAAACGCGACCCCGTCCCGCCTAACACCTTCATGGAAAGGCTCTTCAAGCCATCTGTGGTATGGCAGGACGAGAGCGGAATTCCTAGTCTGGTGCCGATCACACCCCCAGATGCCGAACACGATTAGGATATCATCGGGGGCTCAGGCACAGAAGCAACACCTTCCGCCCATGTAATCATGGTGGTAATCGCTCCATGGACCGAACCCTTCCTGGCCTACCTTAATAGGCGAGAGCTCCCCGATGACCAGAATGAGGCTCATTGTATCGTTCGACGCTTGAAAGCCTACAAAGTCCACGAAGGAGAGCTCTACAAGAAAAGCACTACCGGAGTCCTTCAAAGATGTATCTCCGAAGAGGAGGGGCGGCAACTCTTGGCTGAAATACATGCTGGCCTCGGCGGCCATCACGCCGCAGCTCGGGCCCTCGTAAGTAAGGCCTTCTGCACAGGTTTCTTCTGGCCCACGGCCCGCGCAGATGCACAGGCCCTTCTACAGCGCTGTGTCGGGTGCCAGCTCTTTTCCAAGCAAAGCCATATGCCGCCCACAACCCTAAGAACAATCCCCATTACCTGGCCTTTTGTGGTCTGGGGGCTAGACATGGTCAGGCCCCTTAAAGGGGGAAGCCATAAGAAGAAATATTTACTGGTCATGGATCGAGGCCAAACCAATAAAAATAGCCGAAGCCAGACCGGTGATAGATTTTATCTCCGGCGTCGTACACCATTACGGTGCCCCACATATCATTATTACTGACAATTGCTCTAATTTCACAGCCGATGATGTGAAAAATTGGTGTGCTAATCTAGGTATTAAACTCGATTATGCCTCCGTGTATCACCCCCAAACAAACGGTCAAGTTGAATGGGCCAATGACCTGATAATGAGCGGCATCAAACCCAGACTAGTGTGATCCTTAAAGGAGTTGGACAAACACTGGGTCGAGGAGCTCGACCCCGTACTCTGGGGGCTGCGGACCACACCCAATCGCACGACTGGATACACACCGTTCCTCATGGTGTATGGCGCAGAGGCTGTCCTGCCTTGCGATATTATTCATGACACACCTCGAGTGCGCATGTATGAGGACAGAGAAGCCGAGCTCGATCGACAAGATGACTTAGATGGCCTGGAGGAGGAGCGCGATGTTGCGAGATCCCGTTCCGCATTCTATCAACAACAAGCTCAAAGATACCAAAGCAGAGAAGTGTGGGCAAGGACTTATAATGTCGGTGAACTCGTTTTACGCCTACCAGAGAAGAAAAAGGACAAGCTCAAGCCCAAATGGGAGGGTCCCTTCATTATAGATGAAGTTCTAACTGGAGCAGCCTATCGCCTTCGCAATGCATCGGACAATCGCTTAGAGCCGAACCCATGGAACGCCGCCAGACTTCGAAGATTCTACGCCTAAGTCCGGACACATTGTTCGTCACCTTTTTCTCCTTTTCCAAATTTTCCTTTTTCTTTTTTTTTTCATTTCTTTTGCGACTTCTAGCGTGTGTTCGGGTATTCCGCACACTTCCTGGGTATACATCCTTAAATTTACACACCCCACAATAACTGGGGGCTTCTTTCAATAGAAGCTTATTATTATTTCGAGCATAAAGCTCACCATATATATGTTGTTTGCTCATATACGTCCTGTCTTCGCCATTATATGCACCTCTATGACTTCAGTTTTTGCCAAGCTGGGTTGCCTGGCTCCTGTGCTTATGGCCTACGTTCCCGCTTGTTCGGCTAGGGCATAAAGGGAGCATCTCTGTGATTGTTACAACCGGGTTATCCGGACCTGTACCTCAGTCGGGTGAAGCCGAAAGCTAGCGTTCTTAAGAGAATAATTGGTCGGCGGACATATGACGAATTGCCTTCGTGGCTATATATATAAAGTCTCACAATATAAAACCTCTGGTGATTTTTTAGCATCACAGTATCGGCATGCATAAAAAATGCATGCTTACCCATGGAGAGGAACCCTTAATGGAACTATTCTCCCTGGAAGATGTTTCTTACATTAAAAAGTAATATAACATAACTCCCCGAACACAGTTTGTCAGTTCAAGCACTATGGCCAGATTGCCTGGTTTCCGCACATACTCAGTGTTTACCACATGTATAGTATTCGGAAACACTCCAACCCTGGGGCAGGGCCGGTGGAGGCCGTCCCC
>NC_057814.1:156253117-156259665 GCF_018294505.1 Triticum aestivum
TGGGGTGGGAAGTGGTGGCGGGGCGCGTCGGCGAGGAGAGAACAGAGTAACGGGCGGGGTGGGGGGGGGGTACGGGCCGTTAGGTAGTGTCTTCTTTGCCGTCCGCCCTTTTGCCTCTTTGCCGTTCGCTGGCAGACGGCAAAGAGGTGGGCCGTTAAGTTTTTTCCAAACGGGCGGGGGGTGGGGGCCACCTCTCTCTTTGCCGTCTGCCAGCGGACGGCAAAGAGCTCGCGGACGGCAAAGAGCTTCTTTGCCATCTGCCATTTCTTTGCCGTCAGCTAGCAGACGGCAAAGAGCTGGCAGATGGCAAATTAGCTGATTCCATAGCTCAAAATGAAGACGAGCTCCCTTGAATAAATCTGCGAGTTCTCCCATCATTCCCGGAGGGGAATCGGACGGCCATAAAGCCTTAGCCATGTTCCTCATCGCTTTCCAAGCTCGCTCGTGCACTTTGGATAGCTCCTGCAGTAAGTCGCCTTGAAATCCGGACACTTCTCCCTCGGGCCACCTAGTTAACAAACCTACAGGAACAGTCTCATAAAACTTTCCATGTACGGGACCATATGAAAGTTAGGTTCAAGGACATACTAAATATGCCGCCTTTCATCTTTCGGTTCTCCTTCAAGGCATCCGAAAGCTGGGCTCTTACGTCCTTTAGCTCTTCGGCTTGCTTGATGTTTGCATCATGTAGCATGTTCTTCTCATTAATGGTCCGTATTAATACATGTTGACCAGCGGCTTCTTGCCCTTCGGCATGTTGTTTGTCCGCCTGAGCAGCCTTCGGCATCTCCTATAGCCGTAAATAAAGCAATGTATATTTAAACATCATTGTCGGCGCAGAATCATCTTTTCCGGACAATGTTGTACTTACCATCAGGGGCCTTCGTGGATTTCTTCACATTTTCCAGTTCGGCGGTAGCAGCAGTTAGCTTGGTCCGGCACTCTTCCAGCTCCTTGGACAGTGTGTCATTTTTCGCCGCGAGTACCTGGTGATGTAATGACACTTGAATCGGTTGGGTCAACTACTTCAAGTCTCGGGGGCAACTGGCACATGCTTATTGAATCTACCCAAAGTTTTTTACCCGCATATCCTTTGAGAGCTGGTGAGTGGCTCCGACAAGTTCATCCCGGGCAGCTCGGATATACGCGTCCGCAGAGCTGAGGGCGTTGAACGCTTCTTTGGTGAAGCTTGGGTCGCGCATGGCTTCTTTCCGCCACTGATGATTCATTGCGCTCTCCACTTTATAATTGGTGACGGATACATCATCCGAATCCGCTTGAGGATGACAATCCGGCGTTGCGCCTATATCAACCCTAGTCCTTAGGGCAGGGTCTGGAGCCGGATTAGTCGACGCATGGCTGGCGAGGTCCCCGGGTATAGTCCAGCGTATACTCTTCCTAAAATATGACACGAAAGGAAACGAAGCACACCCGCTCCTCTTTAGAAGGATTGGGGAAATTCTCCGCCAGGGCTTCGCCGTCGATGGAAGTTAATCCAGCCCAAACGGAGACTAGATCCGCGGGAGGAAGGTACCCCTGCATCTGAAGCTTGCTCAGATGGGCGTGGGATACCGAACAACTTTCCCAGTCGCCCTTTTGAGGGCCGTTGGGGCGCGAGGAAGAGCTAGGAACGCTGGCCATGTTTGGGGCAATTTCCTGTGGCGAGTTCTAAGGATTTCCGTGTAGTGTAGAATAGTATCTGAGATCTAATCTCTTTAAATAGGCGCCACTCCCGCATGGTCAAGGGGGTTATTTGTAAAAAAGCACCTAGACTGTTCGCATTCGTTTGATACGTGGAAGCCGAGGGCAAGGGGCACCTCTAAGGACATCAATTGTTCTTAGCCATGTGCGGTGCCCCCCTCCACCGTTTACTCCTCCGGTCATATTGTCGTAGTGCTTAGGCGAAGCCCTGAGCGGATTACTCACCATCACCGTCACCACACTATCGTGCTGACGAAACTCTCCGTCGACACTTTGCTGGATCAAGAGTTCGAGGGATGTCATCGAGCTGAACGTGTGCAAAACTCGGAGGTGCCGTACGTTCGGTGCTTGATCGGTTGGATCGAGAAGATGTTCGACTACATCAACCGCGTTAAGCTAACGCTTCCGCTTTCGGTCTATGAGGGTACGTGGACACACTCTCCCCTCTCGTTGCTATGCATCTCCTAGATAGATCTTGCATGATCGTAGGAACTTTTTTGTAATTGCATGCTACGTTCCCCAACAGTGGCATTCGAGCCAGGTCTATGCGTAGATAATATGCACGAGTAGAACACAAAGAGTTGTGGGCGATGATAGTCATACTGCTTACCAGCAATGTCTTATTTTGATTCAGCGGTATTTGGATGAAGCGGACCGGACCAACCTTGCATGACCGCGTTCATGAGACCGGTTCCACTGACAGACATGCAACTTGTTTTGCATAAAGGTGGCTGGCGGGTGTCTGTTTCTCCAATTTAGTTGAATGGAATTTGACTACGGCCGGTCCTTGCTGAAGGTTAAAACAGCAAACTTGACGAAACATCGTTGTGGTTTTGATGCATAGGTAAGAACGGTTCTTACTAGAAGCCCGTAGCAGCCACGTAAAACTTGCAACAACAAAGTAGAGGACGTCTAACTTGTTTTTGCACGGCATGTTGTGATGTAATATGTTCAAGACATGATGTGATATACGTTGTTGTATGAGATGATCATGTTTTGTAAAAGTTATCGGCAACTGGAAGGAGCCTTATGGTTGTCGCTTTATTGTATGAGATGCACACGCCATGTAATTGCTTTACTTTATCACTATGCATTAGCGATAGTTGTAGAAGCAATAGTTGGCGAGACGACCACGACGCTGCGATGGAGATCAAGGTGTCAAGCCGGTGATGATGGAGATCATGACGGTGCTTTAAAGATGGAGATCAAAAGAACAAGATGATGATGGCCATATCATGTCAGATATTTTGATTGCATGTGATGTTTATCTTTTCTGCATCTTATTTTGCTTAGTGCGGTGGTAGCATTATAAGATGATACCTTACTAAAATTTCAAGGTATAAGTGTCCTCCCTGAGTATGCACCGTTGCAACAGTTCGTCGTGCCGAGACACCATGTGATGATCGGGTATGATAAGCTCTACGTTCACATACAACGGGTGCAAGACAGTTTTGCACGTGCGGAATACTCGGGTTAAACTTGACAAGCCTAGCATGTACAGACATGGCCTCGGAACACTGGAGACCGAAAGGTCGAACGTGAATCATATAGTAGATATGATCAACATAGAGATGTTCACCACTGAAAACTACTCCATCTCACGTGATGACCGGACATGGTTTAGTTGATTTTGATCATGTGATCATTTAGATGACTCGAGGGATGTCTATCTAAGTGGGAGTTCTTAAGTAATATGATTAATTGAACTTAATTTATCATGAACTTATTCCTGATGGTTTTTGCATATCTATGATGTAGATCAATGGCCCGTGCTACCGTTCCCTTGAATTTTAATGCGTTCCTAGAGAAAGCTAAGTTGAAAGATGATGGCAGCAACTACACGGACTGGGTCCGTAACTTGAGGATTATCCAAATTGCTGCACAGAAGAATTATGTCCTTGATGCACCGCTAGGTGCAAGGCCTGTTGCAGGAGCAGATGCTGATGTTATAATGTCTGGCAAGCTCGATCTGATGACTACTCGATAGTTCAGTGTGCCATGCTTTACGGCTTAGAATTGGTACTTCAAAGACGTTTTGAACGTCATGGAGCATATGAGATGTTCCAGGAGTTGGAGTTAATATTTCAAGAAAATGCCCGAGTTGAGAGATACGAAGTCTCCAACAAGTTCTATAGCTGCAAGATGGAGGAGAACAGTTATGTCAGTGAACACATACTCATAATGTCTGGGTACCATAACCACTTGACTCAGCTGGGAGTTAATCTTCCAGATGATAGTGTTATTGACAGAGTTCTTCAATCACTGCCACCAAGCTGTAAAGGCTTCGTGATGAACTATAATATGCAAGGGATGGAGAAGACTATTCCCGAGCTCTTCGATATGCTCAAAGCTGCGGAGGTAGAAATCAAGAAGGAGCATCAAGTGTTGATGGTTAACAAGACCACTAGTTTCAAGAAATAGGGCAAAGGAAAGAAGGGGAACTTCAAGAAGAAAGGCAAGCAAGTTGCCACTCCCGGGAAGAAGCCCAAGTCTGGACCTAAGCCAGAAACTGAGTGCTTGTACTGCAAAGGGATTGGTCACTGGAAGCGGAACTGCCCCAAGTATTTGGCGGATAAGAAGGATGGCAAAGTGAACAAAGGTATATTTGATATACATGTTATTGACGTGTACCTTACTAATGCTCGTAGTAGTGCCTGGGTATTTGATACCGTTTCGGTTGCTCATATTTGTAACTCGAAATAGGGATAGATTAAACGGAGATTGGCTATGGACGAGGTGACGATGCGCGTCGGGAATGGTTCCAAGGTCGATGTGATCGCCGTTGGCACGCTACCTTTACATCTACCTTCAGGATTAGTTTTAGACCTGAATAATTGTTATTTGGTGGCAACGTTTAGCATGAACATTATATCTGGATCTTGTTTAGTGCGAGACGGTTATTCATTTAAATCAGAGAATAATGGTTGTTCTATTTATACGAGTAATATCTTTATGGTCATGCACCCTTGAAGAGTGGTCTATTTTTCTGAATCTCGATTGTGGTGATACACATATTCATAATATTGATGCCAAAAGATGCAAAGTTGATAATGATAGTGCAACATATTTGTGGCACTGCCATTTAGGTCATATTGGTGTAAAGCGCATGAAGAAACTCCATGCAGATGGACTTTTGGAATCACTTGATTATGAATCATTTGATGCTTGCGAACCATGCCTCATGGGCAAGATGACTAAGACTCCGTTCTCCGGAACAATGGAGCGAGCTACTGACTTATTGGAAATAATACATACCAATGGATGCGGTCCGATGAGTGTTGAGGCTCGCGGCGGGTATCGTTATTTTCTGACCTTCACAGATGATTTGAGCAGATATGGGTATATCTACTTAATGAAACACAAGTCTGAAACATTTGAAAAGTTCAAAGAATTTCATAGTGAAGTGGAGAATCATCGTAACAAGAAAATAAAGTTTCTACGATCTGATCGCGGAGGTGAATATTTGAGTTATGGTTTTGGCCTTCATTTGAAATAATGTGGAATAGTTTCACAACTCACGCCACCTGGACCACCACAGCGTAGTGGTGTGTATGAACGTCGTAACCGTACTTTATTAGATATGGTGCGATCTATGATGTCTCTTACCGATTTGCCACTATAATTTTGGGGTTATGCATTAGAGATAACTGCATTCACTTTAAATAGGGCACCGTCTAAACCCGTTGAGACGACACCGTATGAACTGTGGTTTGGCAAGAAACCTAAGCTCTCGTTTCTTAAAGTTTGGGGTTGCGATGCTTATGTGAAAAAGCTTCAGCATGATAAGCTCGAGCCCAAATCGTAGAAGTGCGTCTTCCCTGGATACCCAAAAGAGACTGTTGGGTACACCTTCTATCACAGATCCGAAGGCAAGATCTTTGTTGCTAAGAATGGATCCTTTCTAGAGAAGGAGTTTCTCTCGAAAGAAGTGAGTGGGAGGAAAGTAGAACTTGATGAGGTAATTGTACCTTCTCTTGAATTGGAAAGTAGTTCATCACAGAAATCAGTTCCAGTGATGCCTACACCAATTAGTGAGGAAGCTAATGATAATGATCATGAAACTTCAGATCAAGTTACTACCGAACCTCGTAGGTCAACCAGAGCATGTTCCGCACCAGAGTGATACGGTAATCCTGTTCTGGAAGTCATGTTACTAGACCATGACGAACCTACGAACTATGAGGAAGCGATGATGAGCCCATATTCCGCAAAATGGCTTGAGGCCAAGAAATCTGAGATGGGATCCATGTATGAGAACAAAGTATGGACTTTGGTGGACTTGCCCGATGATTGGCAAGCCATAGAGAATAAATGGATCTTCAAGAAGAAGACTGACGTTGATGGTTGTAACACCCCGAGAATTATGCTACAGTAACTCCCTGTGATTAAGCTAATCATGTTGCTAAACAGGGCTTGATCACATTTGAATCACATTCCTTTTCAAACTCCTAATTCAAACTTCAATTAAATTTAAAAGTGGAAAATAAAAGTTTTCAAAAATTCAAACAAAAATGTTCGGGCCCTGCCAGAAATTGCACTGATAATTATTGTGGAGAAAACACATTTTTATAAAATGCCTAAATACTTTTAAATGAAATAAAACAGAAAAGAAAATAAACAAATAAAAAGAAAACAGAAAACAGAACAGACAGGGAAAAGGAAAAAAAAGGAGAAGGCCCTCCCCCCCCACTGGACCCCTGGCCCGACTGGGCCGACCCCCGGCCCAGCCCACCTCTCCCGCTCGCCCCCTCCCCTGTTCCCCCGACCGGGGTCGGAACACGGGCCGTCCCCGCCGCACCCCCTCGCCGGCGACGGGGAGGATAAGGGCGCCAGCACCCCCGCCTCCT
>NC_057814.1:156260267-156269094 GCF_018294505.1 Triticum aestivum
CCAGCCACGACCCCGCAGACCCCCTGTGCGCGAAACCAGCGCCCCTCCCGAGCCGCGCCGCCGCCGTTTTGGTCGCCGGAGTTGCTCCGGCGCCGGCCGCCGACGTGGCCGGCCTGGCCCCCCCGGTGCCACTGCCAGTGGGCCCGTGGGCCCCGTTGACTGGGTCAACCCAGTCAACGTGCTGACTGGGCAGGCCCAGCCACTGACATGCGGGCCCCGCCGCAAAATTAAAAAAAAAAGAGAAAAGAAAAATGTTTTATAAATAAAAATAATTAATTAATCTAATCACTCACTGACAGGTGGGCCCAGTAGTTAATTAACTAAAAATTAATTAGTTTAATCCTCTGTTTAACCCACTGTCTATGACAGGTGGGTCCCCCGTGTCAGTTTTGACCAGTCAACCGGACTGTTGACCGCTGACGTCACTCATACGTCATGCTGACGTCATATCCCTTTTCTGTTAATTAAATAATTCCAGAAATTCAAATAATCTCTGAAAATTCATATCTTTTAAACCGTAACTCGGATGAAAATGTTTTCAATATGAAAGTTGCTCAGAACGACGAGACGAATCTGAATACGCAGTCCGTTCGTCCACCACACCTCCCTAACCTATCGAACTCGCAACTTTCCCCCTCCGGTCCGTCTGTTCGAAAACGCGAAACATCGGGAATACTTTCCCGATGTTCCCCCCCTTCGCCGGTACCACCTACTGTCGCGTTAGGACACACCTCGCACTGTTCATTGTCATGTCACGCATCGTCATGCTTATGTTTGCATTGTATTTACTGTTTCTTCCCCCTCTCCTCTCCGGTGGACTACGAGACCGACACTGCTGCTGCCCAGTTCGACTACGGAGTCGACGACCCCTCCTACTTGCCAGAGCAACCAGGCAAGCCCTCCCCTTGATCACCAGATATCGCCTATTCTTCTCTATACTGCTTGCATTAGAGTAGTGTAGCATGTTACTGCTTTTCGATATCCTATCCTGATGCATAGCCTATCCTTGCTACTACTGTTGATACCTGTACCTGCAATCCTACATGCTTAGTATAGGATGCTAGATTTCCATCAGTGGCCCTACATTCTTGTCCGTCTGCTGTGCTATACTATTGGGCCGTGATCACCTGGGCGGTGATCACGGGTATATACTTATATACTTTATACATGACACATGTGATAACCAAAGTCGGGTCGGCTCGTAGGAGTACCCGCAAGTGGATCTTTGTGGCGGAGCGACAGGGCAGGTTGAGACCGCCTAGGTGAGAGGTGGGCCTGGCCCTGGTCGGCGTTCGCGGATACTTAACACGCTTAACGAGATCTTGGTATTTGATCTGAGTCTGGCCATTTGGTCTATACGCACTAACCATCTACGCGGGAGTAGTTATGGGTATCCCGGCGTCGTGGTATCAGCCGAAGCCTTCTTGACGTCAGCGACTGAGTGGCGCGCGCCGGATTGGACTGGAACGCCACTAGGCTAGGTCTGCTTCCGGCCGCGTACGCAACGTGCAGGTGTGCATAGGGCGATGGGCCCAGACCCCTGCGCGCATAGGGTTAGACCGGCGTGCTGACCGCTCTGTTGTGCTTAGGTGGGGTTGCGACGCGTTGATCTTACGAGGCCGGGCATGACCCAGGAAAGTGTGTCCGGCCAAATGGGATCGAGCGTGTTGGGTTATGTGGTGCACCCCTGCAGGGAAGTTTATCTATTCGAATAGCCGTGTCCCTCGGTAAAAGGACGACCCGGAGTTGTACCTTGACCTTATGACAACTAGAACTGGATACTGAATAAAATACACCCTTCCAAGTGCCAGATACAACCCGGTGATCGCTCTCTAACAGGGCGACGAGGAGGGGATCGCCGGGCAGGATTATGCTATGCGATGCTACTTGGAGGACTTCAATCTACTCTCTTCTACATGCTGCAAGATGGAGATGGCCAGAAGCGTAGTCTTCGACAGGACTAGCTATCCCCCTTTTATTCTGGCATTCTGCAGTTCAGTCCACTGATATGGCCCTTTACACATATACCCATGCATTTGTAGTGTAGCTCCTTGCTTGCGAGTACTTTGGATGAGTACTCACGGTTGCTTTTCTCCCTCTTTCCCCCTTTTCTTTTCTATCTGGTTGTCACAACCAGATGCTGGAGTCCAGGAGCCAGACGCCACCGTCGACGACGACACCTACGACACTGGAGGTGCCTACTACTACGTGCAGGCCGCTGACGACGACCAGGAGTAGTTAGGAGGATCCCAGGCAGGAGGCCTTGCCTTTTCGATCGTCGCTACTTTTGTGCTAGCCTTCTTAAGGCAAACTTGTTTAACTTATGTTTGTACTCAGATATTGTTGCTTTCGCTGACTCGTCTATGATCGAGCACTTGTATTCGAGCCCTCGAGGCCCCTGGCTTTTATTATGATGCTTGTATGACTTATTTATGCATTAGAGTTGTGTTGTGATATCTTCCCGTGAGTCCCTGATCTTGGTCGTACAATTTTGCGTGCATGATTAGTGTACGGTCAAATCGGGGGCGTCACAAGTTGGTATCAGAGCCGACTGCCTGTAGGAATCCCCCTTTCCACACTCCTTGGCCGAAGTCGAGTCTAGACATTACAAACTTTTACTAACATGGCTGTGTGTCTTACGGGCCCACGTCGCCATTGGGTGGTACTAGGATCTTTTACTCCTCGACCTTTACTATGGGACTCTGAACTCTCTTCTACTCGGGTTAAACGAATTTACTAACTCTAACACTAGGATCCCGTGACCACATTCACCCCAAAGTTGGGTAAGCCATAGTTGTTTCTTAGAGTAGTATTTTGAACAATTCACACACTGTCATTTGACTCCTTTGAAACGTCTTTGCTTTCAGATGGAACCCACGAGGCAGGTCGTTCGCCACACGACGGCCATTGGTGCCTCGGGATCACCTGCGGTGCTAGCTGAGATGATGACCTATCTGGGTTATCGCTGGCACCCTAAGTACACCGTCTACGAGGAGTACCAGGACTTTAACCAGGAGCAGTACCGTGCCATCGTCCACCTCTACTCTCGGGAGTACGACTCCACTACTGTGCTGCACACCGCACATGGTGTTGGTGTGACCATCGATATGGCTGTCCACGATGCTGCCTATGCTGCTCTGACACGTTTTCGTGGAGAGTATCAGGAGTTGGACACCTCCCCTTTCAGGCACATTGCTATCGCATCTGATGTTGGTGCGGAGGGATACTATACTGCTGCCTACTCCACTGTCACCCGAGAGCCCTTCTACCATCAGCACCTTGTTCTGCATGCTGATGGGCTGGATCGAGCTAACCGAGCTCTTCGCCACGAGATGTACACCACCCGTCAGCACCTTTACCGAGCTTTGACGCTGCTGCACCCCTTTGTCCGATCTGGACAGGTACCGCGTACTGCGATCTACCCAGCCAGGACCGTGATGCCCCACGGTGTCGGTTGGCCAGAGGTGGGAGGCTACTCTCCCACACTTGGCCCTCTTCTGCCACCTGAACGTCGGGCTCTACACCTGAGTATCCGCGGCCCCCAGTCTGCTGACGTCGAGGGCTATCCGTTGCCTCACTACCAGCTGTCGGGCTACGATTACCTCCACAGTACCTCTTGGGACTGATGTAGGCTTGCTTGTAGTATTAGTTGCAGTCGCCGCGAGCCTGTGTGCCGCCTATGATGTTTTAGTCTATGTACTGAACTCTATGTACTGAACTCTATGCATGACCCCTTTTGTAAAGTTATGCCGACTACTATGTAGTAGCTATCGTGCTCCTTTCATTATGCATGTTTCATCATGAATGATTCTTGTCATTGCAAATTTCTCAATGCTGAACTACCCCTGTTATATATTAGCAGGATGGTTAGACCAGGTGGTCGTGGTCGTGGTGGCGATGCCCCACGACCACCTGAGTACATGGCTGGTATGATCCAACAGTTTGAACTGAACCGCCAATTCATGGAAAATATGATGGCCCAGTTTCCTCGCCCCAATATGAACCAGCAGCCAGCTCAAGTGACTCTTCAAGATTTCATACGCCTCAACCCAACCATCTACCGCAGCTCAACTCAGCCTCTGGATGCTGATGACTGGCTCCGTGACATCACCTATGAGATGGAGTCTGCTGATGTAGCCCCTGCCAGCTATGTCACCTTTGCTTCCTTCTTCTTGAAGGGACCCGCAGCTCAATGGTGGGACAGCCACAGGCGTACTCTGCCAGCTGGAACAATCATCACATGGCCAGACTTCCAAGCTGCTTTCCGTGCCCGCTTCATTCCTCAAGGAGTCATGGACCGGAAGAAGCGTGAGTTCCGCAACCTCACCCAAGGCAACAAAACTGTCGAAGCTTATCAGCGGGAGTTTCTGGACTTGTCCCACTATGCTGAAGAAGACATTGCAACTGATGCACGCAGACAGGAGAAGTTCCGTGATGGCCTTCAAGCTGACATCAAGCTCGCACTTCTAGTGCATGACTTTGCTGATTTCTCCACCTTGGTGAACAAGGCCATCAATGTCGAAACTGGTCTGCAGGAATACCAGAGCTCTCACAGGCGCAACCGTGATACGGGCTCATCTTCGGGCCCGCCCTCACAGAAGCGTAAGATATGGATCCCGAACAGCATGTACCGTCCAAATGCATCTGCCCCAAGGCAGACCTATGCTGCACCTCGTCTGCCTCCACCACCATCTAGGCAGTCAAGACTTCCAGCTCCACCATCCCAAGCTCCTGTTCCCACTCCGAATAATGGCTTGTGCTTCAGGTGTGGTCAACCAGGACACCGTGCTAAAGAATGCAACCAGAACCAGAATCAACTGGCCCTTCCAGCAACTGGCCGTGGTAACAATCAGCCTCGCAACAACAATGCTAAGTCTTATGGTCGTGCTCATGCCAACCACGTTGATCTCAACGAAGCTCAAGACCAGCCTGCTACTGTGATGGGTACACTCCTCGTAAATTTAGTACCAGCATCCGTTTTATTTGATACAGGTGCATCGCATTCATTCATGTCAGAAGATTTTGCATACAAGCACGACGTTAAATGTGAGGAGATGAACACTTCGGTACTGGTCAAAACCCCCGTGGGACAGTGTCAAACCTCCTTGGTTGGCATCGATGTCCCCGTGGAAATCGAAGGGCTGGAATTCTATGCCTCTCCCATTATCCTGAAGTCGTCTAACATCGACCTCATTTTGGGTATGGATTGGTTGAAAGCGCATACTGCTTCTATAGTTTGTGCCACTAAAACCGTCCATCTGCTACACCCTTCAGATGAAATAGTTGCTTACCAAGCTCATCTGGTGCAAAATGCCGAGGCAAGGCTCTATGCATTGAACGCTGCACCACTCGAGGGCATTGAAAACATTCCCGTCGTGCGTGAATTCCTCGACGTCTTTCCTGAAGAACTTCCAGGGATTCCCCCTGCTAGAGCTGTCGAATTCATCATCGACTTGAAACCAGGCACCACTCCTATAGCCAAGCGACCCTACAAAATGCCGCCGCATGAACTCCTTGAGCTTAAGGAGGAAATCGACAAATCTCTTCGCAAGGGATTCATTCGCCCAAGTTGCTCTCCTTGGGGAGCACCTTCTCTCTTTGTCAAGAAGAAGGATGGGACAAACCGGTTAGTTCAAGACTACCGTCCTATAAACCAAGCCACCATTCAGAATAAATACCCTCTTCCTCGGATCAATGATCTATATGATCAACTGGCGGGTTCGTCAGTGTTCTCTAAGCTCGACTTGAGGTTGGGCTACCATCAGATCCGTGTTCGAGAAGAGGATATCCCAAAGACCGCCTTCGTGACTCGCTATGGTTCATACGAGTACACCGTCATGTCTTTCGGTTTAACCAATGCTCCAGCCACCTTCTCTCGTCTGATGAACTATATATTCATGGATTACCTCGACAAGTTCGTCGTGGTTTATCTGGATGATATCCTGGTATTTTCCAAGAAGGAAGAAGAACATGCTGAACATCTTCGACTTGTGCTGGAAAAGCTACGAGAGCATCAACTATATGCCAAGTTCTCCAAATGTGAATTCTGGCTACCCGAAGTAACCTATCTCGGGCATGTCATCTCTAAGGATGGTATTGCCGTCAACCCTGAACGAGTTCAGGCTATTCTTGATTGGACTCCTCCCAAGAACGTTAAGCAAGTCAGAAGTTTTCTCGGTCTCGCCAGCTATTGCCGTCGATTCGTCGAGAACTTCTCTAAGATCGCCAGGCCTCTGACTAACCTGTTGCATAAGGGTGTCAAGTTCCAATGGACAGACAAATGTCAGGAAAGTTTCCAAGCACTCAAAGACAAGTTGACTTCTGCTCCAGTTCTAGCTCCACCTGATACTAAGAAGGACTTTGTCATTTACTGCGACGCTTCCCGTCAAGGATTAGGCTGTGTCCTAATGCAAGACCGCAAAGTGATTGCTTATGCCTCTCGGCAATTGCGCCCTCACGAAGAGAACTACCCAGTTCACGTCCTCGAACTTGCTGCTGTCATTCATGCGCTGAAGCAGTGGCGACGTTACCTTCTCGGTAATCGTTGCGAGATCTTCACTGACCACCAAAGTCTGAAATATCTGTTTACTCAGCCAGATCTGAACCTCCGTCAACAGAGATGGATGGAGCTTGTTGCAGACTTTGACTTGGGTATTTCCTATACGCCAGGCAAGGCTAATGTAATGGCTGATGCCTTGAGCCGCAAGTCTTACTGCAACCACCTCCAGGTTCATAAAGTTCAGCCCTCGCTTGTTGAAGAATTCAGGAAGCTGAACCTCCATATTGTCCCTTCGGGTGCACTCACTCCCCCTCCTAAGGAGTTTGGCAAGGTGAACCTCCACGTTGTTACCCAGGGTTCCCTCAATACCCTAGTTGCTAAACCAGATCTCGTGGATAGCATCAAAAGGCTACATAAGTATGACTCTGAAGCCCACAAGATTAAGCGCTACCTCGCAGAAGGAAAGCCCTCATTCTTCACCATTGCTGAAGATGGCACCCTATACTTCAAGGGCCGCCTAGTGGTGCCATGTGCAGAGAAAAACCTGGATATGACACAGGAAGTTATGAAAGAAGCTCATGATACACCTCTGTGTATCCATCCTGGTAGTACAAAGATGTATCAAGACATCCGTCAGAGATTCTGGTGGTCTAATATGAAGCAAGCCATTGCTCGTTATGTTGCTGAGTGTGACGTTTGCCGTCGTATCAAAGCAGAACATCAAAGGCCTGCTGGAACTCTGCAACCTATCTCTATTCCTGAATGGAAATGGGACCATGTTGAGATGGACTTCGTCACTGGATTTCCCAAATCACAGAAAGGTAATGATGCTATTCTTGTCGTCATTGACCGACTTTCCAAAGTTGCACATTTTCTGGCAGTCAAAGAAACGATCACTGCTAGCCAGTTGGCAACGCTCTATATGTCCAGGATTGTTTCACTCCACGGTATTCCATTGGTTATCAGCTCAGACCGTGGCAGCTTATTCACTTCAAGATCCTGGGCAAGTTTCCAAGAAGCTATGGGAACTCATCTTTCATTCAGTACTGCGTTTCATCCTCAATCGCAAGGACAAGTTGAACGCGTCAACCAAGTCCTCGAAGATATGCTTCGAGCTTGTGTTATTTCCTTCGGCAAGAAATGGGAGGAATCTCTCCCGTATGCTGAGTTCTCTTATAATAATAGCTATCAAGCTAGTCTGAAGATCGCCCCCTTCGAAGTGTTATATGGACGAAAGTGCCGAACCCCTCTGAACTGGTCAGAAACTGGGGAACGTCCACTCTTCGGTCCGGATATTATCCAAGATGCCGAAGAACAAGTCCGCATTATTCGCGAGAATCTCAAGACTGCTCAGTCACGTCAGAAGAGTCAGTATGACCGTCATCATAAAGACATGGTCTATCAACCTGGCGAAAAGGCTTATCTTCGAGTCACACCTATGAAGGGTGCTCACCGCTTCGGGATCAAGGGCAAACTAGCTCCTCGCTATATTGGCTCATTCACTATTCTCGAAAGGCGGGGAAAAGTGGCATACCAACTGGAGCTACCGCCGAACCTTTCTCAGGTTCACGATGTGTTCCATGTGTCACAGCTCCGCCGTTGCTTCAAGGATCCAATCCGAACTGTGGATCATGAAGTGCTCGAATTGCAGCAAGACCTCTCCTATAAGGAGCATCCGGTCCGCATTCTCGGCCAAGCTGAACGCCGCACACGTCAGAAGGCGATCAAGTTTCTCAAAGTCCAGTGGTCGCACCATTCTGAAGATGAGGCCACTTGGGAACGAGAGGATCGTCTGCGCGAAGAATACCCCGCACTGTTTCCTTCTACCTCCTAAATCTCGGGACGAGATTTCTTGTAGTGGAGGAGATTTGTAACACCCCGAGAATTATGCTACAGTAACTCCCTGTGATTAAGCTAATCATGTTGCTAAACAGGGCTTGATCACATTTGAATCACATTCCTTTTCAAACTCCTAATTCAAACTTCAATTAAATTTAAAAGTGGAAAATAAAAGTTTTCAAAAATTCAAACAAAAATGTTCGGGCCCTGCCAGAAATTGCACTGATAATTATTGTGGAGAAAACACATTTTTATAAAATGCCTAAATACTTTTAAATGAAATAAAACAGAAAAGAAAATAAACAAATAAAAAGAAAACAGAAAACAGAACAGACAGGGAAAAGGAAAAAAAAGGAGAAGGCCCTCCCCCCCCACTGGACCCCTGGCCCGACTGGGCCGACCCCCGGCCCAGCCCACCTCTCCCGCTCGCCCCCTCCCCTGTTCCCCCGACCGGGGTCGGAACAGGGGCCGTCCCCGCCGCACCCCCTC